>NC_142823.1:4376710-4527631 GCF_057945365.1 Rhopilema esculentum | reverse complement strand
TAGTTGCTTTGTAGTTTCTAGCATGCTATAGATTTCAGTACAAGAAAGGCTTAATTGTCATGGAACTATGGCAGGTACCAATAAGGGAGATCATAGTTAGTTAGTTAGTTAGAAATACTGATGGTAACCGTTAGCTTTTCATGACTTTTTAACATAAGTATTCATTTATTCATCCAAAGCATGTTATATCAAGCTAAAAATTGATTCATGAACATATAAACTCCATTACTATTTGATTCTTGTATGATGGCGTTGCTTTCAAAATTGTTGTTCTTCATTGTTGCATGTCCGGATTTATTTAACCCGGTACATAGAAAATCAGATGAAACCGCAACTTTTTGTCAGGAACACATAAAACACTTAAATCATTATTATTTTGACAGAGAAAACCTCATTGCGATTAAAGTATTTTTTTTCCTGCTATTTTTCCATGAATATTTGACTAATCTAATGTTCCTAGATATTTTTCTTTTCCAAAGTTGTAAAAAATATGAGCTTCTGTGGTTTTTTCTTCCAGATCATTTGCCGAAAACAACAATGCTAGGCTCCGTGAAGTCCAGTATATGCATCATAACGAGGTTTGCAATTCAAGAGTTTATATTTTTAAGCAATGAATACATTCTGATTGTTACATTGAAAAGCATGGTAGTACTGTGTACCTAGAACCTGCAGATAACGACTGCATATAGCTTTTCGTGCTCAATCGACAGAGGCAATTGCTGTTGTAGTTTTTGGTGAGTTACAAGAATGTCAAGGACACCTCTATTCTATCAATTAGAAAAGATTTGATCCAAGATCAAAGAAACTAAAGAAAAAAATTCAAAAATTTGCATTTTTATGCCTTGGAGAAAATTTTGTTTTCGCTTGGTGAAAAGTAAAAAGAGCTTTGGCTTGCACTGTTAGTTATATATTATACTGAAGTCCAGCCTGGATATTGTGATCTATCGGTAACAAAAAATAAGAAATTCCCAGTTAGCCGGTAGAAATCACCAAACCAGACTAAAATTGTTCGAAAAGATCGTCAACATACCTTCGTTTCTATGCGTTGAATCACAAGTACTTCAGCTTCTTTCTCCGCCAGTACCTTAACTCATTCCAAGAAGCAACCCCTTTCGCAACTGAAAATCTGTCTGCACGTTATTCAACTCCGTTGCTCTCTTGCTTATTCCCACGACTGAATCCACACGAAGTATGAGAAAGCAGGTCTTTTATCTGTCCTCTGTGATCCCTGTGCCATCTGTCGCTCGACAAATTTCGGTATCACAGCGCCGCGCACTTAATTATTCATGCGAATCCCGGCTAGACGGAGCCAGCATTTTGCATGTCGTCGCTCATAGGTCCTTCGAAAACAATGCATTCTACCGGTAAAATAAAGTAGACTCTGGGCAAGCGCCGTGCCTGTTCATTTTGATACTTGCAGTATGGAAGTCACAAGGTTGTGTCCAGTTCTCTTGTTTTTTCTGTAATCCCCTAATAGACTCATGCAGAGCCTCGTTGTCGCTTCTTGTTCTCCATTTCAATGTCGCACGGAAATCGAATTGAAAATAGCTATAGGTGGTAGTCTGTGTTCTGTAAATTGACTTACAAACGAAACAACTAGTCTATCAATTTCACTTTCCCTGGTAATCGATGCAAATTTGACTATTGTAGTGTCCTAAGTAACAGGTTGCAACCCACTGTCACGAATCTATTGCCTGATTCCCCGGCATCGACTATGAGGGAAATAGTTTATTGATGATAATTTTTCATCTATTTCTTTGAATGGAAACGATTAATATCGTATTAATGCTTGGGTCACGTGTTAACACAACTCCTCTCAGTTTTTTATATCAATATCAGTAAAATCACTTTGCAGAGGAAAATGTGTAATCGAAAAGGTTTTTTGAGATTACATTTGAGAAAATGTGCTATCATCAATTTTTTTTTCTTATTAGATTCTTAAACTAAGAAAATGCAAAATCAGCGAGGGTATTGTAGAGAACCATGAATTAAAAATGTAACAAGAGTTTTACAGTTTAGGTAAAATATTCTTAACGATGGTTTACGGATATAAACCAATGCATTGAAGTATCCTGCCACAGTTTCTATTAGAAATCAACTCTTAAACTTTTAGTCCTAGCTACATTGAAAACATATTTCAACTTTATTTGCTTACTTCATGTAAACTCGATACAACTTATGCGCTATTACTAGGTCTGTCTTACTCAAGGCTTGCGATACTTAAAATTAACAAGACATTTAAGGAAATATTTCTTCTTTCTTCTACCTGTGTGTATTTGAACCACAAAGATTCACAAATAACAGAAACAGAAAAACTACCCACAACAGCATTAGCGACAACAACAACAGCAGCAGCAACAACAACAGCAACAACAAAAAACAACTTTAAATCGATGTAGCCTACTTGACGCGGGCAGTAACATACGCAAATGTTCAGCTAAAAATGAATATAATTGGATAAATCTTTAGGGCTTGTAAAAATGGTCGCTTTACCTGTTGATGAAAAGCACAAGCACGGTTTTCTACTATAGCTAGCATAAGTGTTTTGTAACAGCCTTTCTATTTCTTGCAAGAGACACTTGTCTTTGTATCGAGAAATAAGTGATTTATTGGTGCATTTCTTAGGGATGATAACTTTAGGTTTCTGTCTTACACCTCATTCCGGGCACTTCTATTTTACACTGGGTGCCAGCTTGTCTCTACTGGCATTACACGGGTCCCAAATAAAAATATTTCAACTAAAATGGGTTGTCTTATCTATATTTTCTCTTGTTTATTTTCTGCCAAGACTTAAAAATCTTCACTATTGAGAGTATCAAATGCAGACTCTCGAAGCAAAAGCATGTGAAAAATCAAACACAACCTTCCATATCTTCTTTATAATTAACTAAAGTTGCAACTGGAGAGATTTTAACCTTGAAAAAGGTTTCAACATTTAGTTAAAACATGGGAACTTATTTGTAGCAATTTTGACAAGACTGCGATAGATCTAAAGTCACAACGGACGCTTAATGGAAAATGCGAGGTCACTTAGTCCACCACTGGAAATAATGATAAGTAAATTGGTGCCAAACGGGAGAGTTGAAATCAGCGACGGGGTTCTATTGAGCCCTTCCGTGGCTTCTTTTTCAACAATTGTCTATCAATCTTACATTTCTCAAATCTTTAGAGTTTTTCAAGAGCGACATCACAAAAAAATTTTTTTTAGAATTTAGAATTCACATCTTTAGAATTCTTGGCGTTTGACCACATAACCTAATGAAAAGCATGAAAAACTTCTGAATATGCATAATCAGTTGAAGTATGTTATAAATCGAGTGAGATATGACCATTGAAAGATTTGAAGATTTGAAGTTATAAAAGAGGCCAAATTACAAAGGGTTTGATGGGGCAAGAGCCTGCGCTCATCTGGCCATATCTCTGCCAATTCGTAACAGCTTTAACTGATTCTTAGGGCTACTTTATGATGCTTTTTCATGTTATGGGAACAAAATTAAAATTTCTAAAATAAGACTTTTGTGGCGTCGTCACTTAAGGGGTATAACTTACAGCCAAATTTTAGTCATTTTCAAATAAGATTCTTTGTCGTAAACTTCTGACAAGGATTGATGTCTTCATAAAAAGATGCAATTGGGGAGAGAGAATAGGGAGCACTTTCTATTGGATTATCTAACCTGTTTAGAGAAATCCTTCTTTAAGCCATGTCTCTACACAGTTATTCTTTCAAAATGTTTTATTTTATATTCTTTTTATTCTACTTGTAATATTATAATTCCAATGTAGGTACTCTTTGATTTATGCATTTTCAGTTCAAGCATTATTGAATCTAAGAATAAAAACTGAACTAAAGCAATAACCCCATAAATCCTTACCCATTGGAAAGGGCCTGTGCTAATGCGGCCATTTTTTGCCAATTTTTAACACATTCAACTAAATTTGAACTTTTGTAAGCATTTCATTATGCTCTTTCAGGTTATGGGATCGAAATTTAGAAATCTAAAAGTGCATTTTCATGACGCCTTACTTAAGAACTCTTTTTAGAAACTGAATCTATCAATCTAAATTTATCTTATCTATTTTGAACTTCAAATGCAAACGAAAACATTTAATGTGAAGGGAGTGCGTTTAGGTAAAATCAAGGGAGAACATCCCCAGTTTGTAGTAAGCTACAAAAAACCCCAACGATTGCTATTCATTTCCATTTTGCCACATTAATCAGAGCGTTCTCGCCATTTGCTAAGAAGCATCGTCTCTTCACAAAGTCTTTGTTTTGGCATTGCCGGATAATGAAATCAACGTATTTATTAGTGCATTTCGTGACGTCCAACTTAATGAGGCTAAAGCCGACACGAGGCCAATAACCATCGGTCATTTCTCACATATTCACTTTTAATAGACAGTCGGCAATTGTATTTCAATAAGAAAACATATATCCTGTCTCCTAATTTCAATTGTAGGTTTCTAGCAAAGTTCCTTGCTTAAAAATACTGCAATGGTCATTTAATACAGATTAGCTTATGGAGAGGCAAATTGGCGGCGGTATGCCTTCAAAGGAATAAGCATAGAGTAGATCGCGTTCGACGCCATGTGGTCACAATTAATAAAATAACCCTTGCATTTTTCACATAAATATCGACTGCGTAGGACTAATTTATATGAAAAATCAAAGCTCTCAATCTGATAATTTGGAGGGGATGAGGTCAATCTATTGGATATTCATTTGCCTTAGAATTTATGTTCGATTTTTCGCTATCTACGATAACTAAGTCTCGTCATATTTTTAATGCTTTATGCTCACTCTTCAATGTTTTATCTTCATCTAAAGACAAATGTCAAATATTGACTTAATTCAGATATAGAATATTAAAACGAAAAGACTATAGGCGTGTATGACAATCTTGGCTGCCCGGGCACCGAAAAGACCAAAATAAACCACTATCTACTTTTGTTTTTCACTCCTTGTTTTTTTTTCAGCTAACAAAATTGAGGCTCTGGTAGCCATCCTGAAATTTGACTTTAAGAATTCTTTACAACGTAGAAATATCATTAAGCAGAGAACAGAAAGGTGATTATCATTTCCGAAGGGACATAACACTCCACGAAAATCTTGTACGCCTTTAGCAAACCTTTTGTCTCGAGAAAAATCCCCTGGAAATACCAAAAAATTATATTGTTCTAATAAATCTCGTACGCTGTTTAGAAAGAGTGATACACCTATCGATCATTCCTAAGGTAAAGCAGTCATCTTTGAAAACGTTCCTTGGAAAACAGTGAAAAAGGGTGGGGTCAGGGTGTGGCAACGAAAATCAAATTGTTTCCAGTATCCTTCGCAACGCTCCTCGCCCGCATGACTTCCAATTTTCCAGATTCTGCTATTCAGAATTTCCTTTCATCTTCTTGAATATGCTTTCATTGTTTTGCCTGTTACCGGGATATTAACCACTGGATAAAATAGTTCCCAATTTTAAAGATGATAAAGAAAAATTTCTGAATTCTCATACTTTAATTTAACTTGTGGCCTTTGTTTACAATACATATACAACATAAGTTATGTGGGATTTATGTTTTGCGATGGGAATTTAAATTGTTTGGTTTTGATTAGTTTTGTTTTAGACAGATAATCCATAAACTTTAATTACAGACATATTTCCTTTATAGCTGTTCTTGATGCAAAAGAAAATCATGATGAAACTAAATCTTGTATCTATATGATTTTTGATGATATTTTTTTCAAAAAGCTTGACAACAGAGTCCTATTCTATTTCCTAGTAAGCAAACATTTCTATGGCTTTGTGGTTGATAAAATTATCTTTTCTAAAACATTTGTAAACAATGCCTAATTAGACACGCCCTTTTGTTGAAGTTGTAGCTATGTCTGCTTCCTCTGCGAACGCCTTGACGCCCCTGAAGCAAATACATTGAATGTGAAGGCAGAACTTCCTTGTTTTCACTAGCCAACCTTTCCTAAAGTTGTTATTGAAAGCTGTACTTCGTTTGATGTCTTATGTCAATATTTATTGATTTTTAAGAGGTGAAATAGGAACCAGGCTTTTACTTGAAATAACGCCCTTGGAACGGAATTATTTTTCAAATTTAGTTATTATGGACAATTAAATAAGCTTGAAGTGAGACTTTGTCATTGAATATAGATGATTCTAAATAAATGTTTTGTATATTGTCCTTCTCGATGGGATAGAAAACCATCCTTCGATAAAAATATTAGCGGAGAAAATATTTTCACTACTTTTGAGCGCTTTTTATATGATTTGCATATGAATATTGAAGACGCAACAGTTAACTGTGGCACAATGCAGCATAATTTAAAAATTGTTACTATCCAGCAAGAAAACATAATATTAAATCAGGCTTTATTATACTATAAATTGTTATTAGCATCTTGCAATCAGCATTATTCAAATTGTGTAACCACCCCGCAAGAAAAAATTATATAAATTTGTCCTTTATAGTACAAAAAAAATTTGTATCTTCCAATCAGCATAATTGAAATATTGTAACTATCTCACAACACATTAATTACAACGTTATTTAAATAGTGCAACTATCCCACAAGAAAAAGATATATAAATTTGTGCTTTATTGTACGAAAAAATTTTGTAAGTATCTTCCAATCAGCATAATTGAAATATTGTAACTACCTCACACGAACACGCTATTTGCAATTTTGCTTTATGGTACAATAGTATTTTTCGCAGTTGCCTAAAATACAGCAAAATTGAAGTATTGTAGCTATTCCACAAGAAAGCATTATATACAATCGTACTTTATTGGACAATATAATATTTTCAAATATCCTTCAATACAGCATTACTGTAATATTGTATTATTCTAAAAAAAAGCAACATAATGGGTTATTGTAATCATCACAAAACAACATTCAATATTTCAACTATCACACATGCATTGAGTTACTATAGATATCAGACAATAAAACATTATTGTAGTGTTGTAATATTGGCAAACTCTTTATTGTAACTATCACCCAAATATCTGAAATATCATTGCTATATTATTGTAGCTATCCAACAAATTTATTATTACAATATCATCTTACAATTCCTCTGATTATAACTACGGAAAAATGACACGATTCTTGCCCCCAACCCTCCCCCACCCCCCCACCCCCCCCCCGAAACAACCCTTCTCTCAGAAGGGATTGACAAAAAATAAAATAGATTTGTCTATCAGGTTTTGGACACGATATTGTACTCTACTTTTGCTGATAGTGGCTAAAATGATTCACTTTGTTATCAGGCATTGCATAATTCTGTGGCATCAAGGGTTCTTTGTTAACCTACTTTGAGGTTTTGAAAAAAAGCTTTTTTTCAATTTCTCGCTTCTTTCGGAAGTATGACTCACCTTGTTGGTTTATACGTCCGATTGATGCATTCTTACGGTGGTCGAGGATAGGTTTAATAGCTTTTAGACTTCGAATCAATGATAAAGGATATAGATTTATTATAAAGGCTCGTTCTGAAACACCCAACAATTCAAGACTTTAATTTTCATTTCCTTTCTCAAATCATAAAATATTTATTCTACAACTCCACTCCCAATCTTTTCATTATTTTGACAGTTAAGGTAGATATCATACTATTCGGATAAGAAAAATATGCTTCTTAAATATTTATCACACATGCCAAAAAGCAACATGTTTCTTTAAATATCACAACACAAAATAACAATCAAAAGTCGACTGTTTCTTCTTTCTTTTTTATTTTCTGTATAAAGCTATATGTACAGCTCTATTTAGCAAAACTAATTTCTATTAATAACTTTTACATCCTTATCGATCTGTTTCAAGTTTGACTGAATAAAAATTTCCAAACGTTTTTGAATTCACTAAGATTATATGGCTTCTAGAAACATTCTTTCTTAAGAAAATCTCCAACAAAGAATCGAGAGAGCCAAAAAATTACATAAAACTCTTATAACCAGACTCTTATGACTCTAATAGTCAAATAACGTTACAAGATATCCTCGTTTTCTGTTTTATCTGATGGTGATTAAAGCCATAAGCTAATAGCGAGATGTTTGCTAGGATTAAAGAGACTTCGAATATTTCCCATGGATTAAAGAGCGTCATTGAACATAATCCATATAGTGATTGATAGCGAAATACTCCAAGTGGACGCGACAATATCTAAGTGCTCATAACTTCTTAGAATCGACTCTGATATCAGAGTAATCGCAGGAATTTCAAAGTCAATAAACCAAAAAATGACAATCTATTGTACCCCTTTTGCTGTTGATGTTAACATATTTTACTTATTTTTCGGAAAATGCGCTTCCAGAATGAAGATATTAATAATAACATAAAACTGAATTTGACATGCTTGATACTTTTATTAATTTTTTTTGGGAAGGTGAATTTGCTATTGGCAGTTGTCTTGAAGAATCTTTATCTACCATATTCTAAAAGCCTCGATTCCGTAGCTTTCAGTGCCATGAGATAATAAAAACAGTAGTATATTGATTCACTGTTTAGCACGTAAATAGGCTTTTTATCAATAGCTACTAATAACAGTATTTGATATTCAAGTCATTACCATACATGTTTATTCATCATTCTGTTGAACTTTGCTTCCAATGCTTTAGCTGAAGTTTTTGCGTTTATTTTACAAACTTTCATTAGATATATGCCTAAAATGGTGAAATTTTGTTTCCGATGTTTATGTTTATTTTACAAACTTTTATTTCACATATGCTCAAAATATCATCATTTCTCGTTGCTCGTTTAATGCTTCCCCATAAAATAGAGTTATTCGCTTTCTATATTTTTCAATTAGATTAAGTTTTGATTTGTTTTTTTTTCGTAGTCTCTTTTTCTTTAACGAGCATGCTTTCACAGTTTCTTGTTTATTTTCTTTCTCTCGTCCCTTTGGTTATTACCTTTTGTACTTAGCAGGTGAACTCAAATCTTAATTAAAAACCTATGATTTTCATTCATTAATATAATACCTAGAAGCTGTCTGTGACCTTTTCTCGTAGTTTTATCAATGTTCATTATATAACATTCAGAATATCGTCGCTAATTATTACGTTGAGTCAAATACTGCATTGCGCCGTTTTCATGGAGGAAAACAGACGCACCGAAGGAGCAAATAAATGAAAACATTTTAGAAGCCGAGCCAGCAGCTACGTGATTAATTTTCACGCGTGACTGCTTGCAAATATAGCAGTTTCTACACCATGTAATGAACAAATGGTTAATTGTCTTCTGGAAACAGGTACAGGTTGCTCAAAGCGGTTCTCAGTAGAGCGGTAAACTGATGAAATCTTAAAAATCCATGTTTAAAATTTTTCAATTTTGCTCGATGATATCTCAAAGCAAATAATATTAGCAAAAATCTGTTGCTGTTCAAGTTGAAACAAGTTCATAAATTTTGAAACCGACACCAACATACATAATTTGATATTAAAGAGGGTCGTTCGTTTGTAACTTAGTTGGATGGGTTCAACTGTTTTAACATTAAGGACTTCTTTATAAAGTTAATTTAGGCTAAAATTTGGTTCAAATGATATGGTTCAAATTAGCCAACTCTAGATATTGATTTATGATTTCATGGCTTAGGTGATTTATTACGTTAATTACAGCTAAATGGGAATCCCCCTTAACAGGCAATTTCAAAAAATTGGCAAAAATTATTTTACTGCTGTCGAAACCGAATTAAAGCAACCTTGAAAAAACGGACACTTTTCTTCGATGAACGAAAACTATGTTCCCACAAGTTTTGCTTAGCACTTAGGTTAAATATGAAAGATTTATTTAGGGATCAGGACATATTGAGACTATCAAGTATCCATCTTTAAGTAATAACCAACAATGTCTTTCTTATATACGCAAAATATTGTGTCACGGCAAACTCTCTTATATTCCTGAGAAATTTAAAACTTTACACCTCCATAGAGCTCTTAGGTAATGACGTCATCAAAATATTTGATAATTTTTCATTTGGACTGCCTAACCTAAATGGCATCATGAAATACTTCTAAGTGCACAAAATCAACCAAATTTGTCGTAAATTGGTTGAGATGTGGCCACACGAGCGCAGGCTTTTTCTGAACCATATGACTGCTATTTCATCTTCACGTATCAAGCCAGCATAACAGTATTTCTCTAGCAAATTTCTAATCTTTTAATTGCCATATCTGACCCAATTTTTATCATATTGAACCGACTTTCACATTTTCAGAGTTATTTCGAGGTGTTCTTTTAAGAAATGTGGTCAAAAACAGATCTCTTTATGATGTCACATAGAACAACACATGAAACAGCAAATATTTTAACGTTACAGGTCTCAGCATTGATTTCTAAACTTGATTACTGTTAATGAGCAGGGCGGAGACAAAATGCGTTACTTTATTCAGAGCTTAGGACATGTTTATTCTGAACATGGGAGCAAACAACTAGCATTTCACGCTATTTTTGCTGCATTGGAAATTTCCAATGAACGTGGAATAGTGATTCCTTGAAATGTTTGTTTCGACCACCAACTGAGAAGCACTATGTATAAACCTATGTGAGTCAGAACATGACTGCAATGCAGGTGGCGCGATTGCCCTACCATGAATGCAAAGACATTGCCAATAAACTAGTCTAGACTTATGCAGAATCGATATCATGTCTTCGAGCATACGTGAGCGCATGTTTGTATAAGCCAGGGGAATTTCCCAATGTGCTTCTACTTCTTCATACAAATATTTTCGTTTGCTATCTAGTAATGGAGATTTTCAATACTCTGTTGCTTCAACGATGTTTGATAGATAACAAAGCTGATTCGAAACACAATCAGTGCGTTTCATTGTCACATCCTTATCATTCCAGTTTTCCTAAGTACCTGAGCTGCTTACGTTTCTCGACTTTTCTAGCTTGTTTGCAATTCAAAGCTTACTAAAATTATACCACAGACCTCTCGAAACTGACATTTTCTTTTAATTGAATAACTCCTGACGTAAATTTGATGCATTAATTCAAAGGCTAACAAGGAACTAATTCGTTTTCTACGTTAAATTTAGGGCTTGAATTTTTTGAATACATTATTGAGTGGATACATTTAATTTTTTTTTTGGTCACTGCCTGAATAATTTCTTAATTTATTTTTACCTTCATCCCGGACACCTATTTCGAATGCTGAAGTTCTAATCGAAACATAACTGTCTGGTTGTCATTTTCTTTATGGTCATCAACCTTTCAGTCCTAAGTGCTGCTCCTACGATATCTGAGCAGCTTCTTTTTTCTACAATCGGAGTACAATATCTTGCCTTTGATAGTTCGCAGGGAAAATTGGTTTTACATGGGAATGAGTTTTAAACTTACGCTAACTTCCTACTACACTGTTTGGTTGAATTCGAAATAGGAATGTCGCAATGGTTGGCAAAGGAGACACATGCCCCCTCAATTCTTTGAAAAATGCTCCTCCTCTTAGAAGTGCCCACTTTTGAACTTTTGAAAAAGCGTCCTTTTCTGAAAAGCGCTGTACTTACCTATCTATGCCCCTCGAACTTTAAGGTAAAATTATTCAATTTCTCTGAAATTAATGGCTTACCAACATTCGTACAGCGTGTGATAGCTATACAGAAACGCTATACAGAAACGCTATACAGAAACGCTATACAGAAACGCTATACAGAAACGCTATACAGAAACGCTATACAGAAACATTCTAGTCTAGATGAGAAAAGAAGGCAGAATCAGTTTAAAAAAGCTCTCACGGAGGATGCCTGTAGGACTCTTGGCTGTCTTTTGGATTGACTTGGTCCAAAAACCTTTTTCTGGAAAAGATTTTATCAAGAGCATCCGGGTTGGCAGCCAGCATGGCCATAAAAGCGCAATCTTTCCAAGATCTGACATGCGTTTCCTCTGAAAATACCACTTTACCTTAGGCGAGCCGTGTTTTAAAGGGAATCCAGACATATCTTAGTATACAAAGCATTAAATGATTTAAATCGAAGTTTAAAGGGATTTGCTATCGCCTTTTTTGATACTCTACCAGCTCCCCCTGTTATTTGTAGAAATAATTTTTCCAAACTTTTAGGTAATCCTCTATTTGACCAAAAACTGCCCCTTTTGCGTGTCCCGTTATTTCAAAATGATGCCCCCTTTCTGTTGTGCTCAAGAATGCTGCCCCAAAAGAACGAGCTTTTGTAAATTGTATTGTAGATAGGTTTTAAAACATGGAAGAGCGCGCGTGTCTCAAAGAAGCATTCACCATTTATGAAAATTGATTTTTCTTTCCTTATCATTTTTTCAATTTTTTTTCGTTGATCTGGGCAATGAATCTTTCGACACGGGGTTCAACACGTTTACTGTCCTAAGCCCTAATTAATACTAGACAAAAAGCCCTAATTAATACTAGACAAAAAGGGATTTTACCCAATTACACTCGTCCTTGTTTACTTCTTGGTTTGCCACGATAGAAATTGCTTCGATAACTACATATACTTGATGTTCTGGTTATCAAATATATAAAGCTTTGCCTTAGCAGTTTCTTGGCAAGACTATTACCAAGAGGAACATTTTTATTCTTTATTCGTATAAACGTGAACAAAAAGTCACCACAGATTGCCTAATTTGATCCTTTCTTAAGCTGCTAAACCAGAAACTATGTGGTAAAGTTTCATTTCTTGGTTCTGGTTTCAAACAGGTGTCATAATCTTTGGTGACGATAAGATGATCCTTTTCACTGAAAATGTGATCGATTTATCAGTAAAACACGCTGCGAAATCTTGCTCATTTTCCTCTACGTCAACGGCGAGTCACAGCTAATTAAAATTTTGTTTTTGAGTTTCACACAAGCCATTCTTCGAAAAAAGCGCTGTTTATTTTCTATACTACTATTTTCTAGTTCCTCAATCAGGCAAAAGTTTGTGCTGTAAAGAAAAAATCGTTTCATCGTATTAAATTACTGCCTTTGATCATAACTGAGATTTAGAGGAATAGATTAAGCGACCAATGCAAGCTTACATTAATACTAACACTTTAACATTAGAAATCAATTAATGTGACAAACTTTTACAAAGCTTCCTTAAAGCAAGGCACGATAGTATAAATTTCTTACTTTTGTTGATGAATTCAAGCAATTTATTTGACAAAATTTCGCTCAGGCCAAGACAACCAGAAGATAGTTATACATTGTTATACATTAAAGGATTCTTGTCTAAACCTACTACAAAACAATTTCATTCTCATCTAGACACAGGTTACTATATTTTTGTGGCTAACGCTAAAATGCAATTATTTGAAATGTTAAGAATGACAATGTTTACAAACCTTTGCCCATCTTTTTTTTATTAGCCTTGCTTAAGTAAGTTTAAGACAAAAACATGCAAGCATGCTTTCAACAATACGCTGAGACCCCAAACAGCTAGTGACAACATTGTGAAATATAAAAGGCAGACAAAACTAAAGATATTTCTATATCTGAAACTTTTATTGAGAACAAAGACACGAAACTTTTTTAAGAGTTAGACACTTTGTTATCTTTAAGTAATTTAAACTTTTTCTCACATCAGAGTATACAATGAATCTATTCGAATAGAACAATTTTGTTGGAAAGTTGTGAATAAATGCCTACGGAATATCTTTATAGTAAGCTGGACAAATTAATCATCCCTGGGTATAATTTCTCATGACTTAATCGTTGTTTTCTTAATTTCCCATGTTTAAATTTCCCATTCAAATGTCTATTCAAGTGATGATAAAAAACATGAATTTTAAAAAGTCAGCCATTATAATCATAGTTAATTCTTCAGATGGTACAATTTTGATGAATTTCGACAAAGACGCAACACTTTCAAAAATCTTTTGACAAATCTGATGTCAATATGATGTTTGAGGGGATACAGCCAGTGTAAGAAATAATGGGGGCTTTTGGGGCCTCAATCCCCCGCCAAATAGGGGCTATCCTTGTGCTTCAGCTACGCCTCAGTATTTAGTGATCTTTTTTATTGTTTCTTTGTAACAGTTATGGATGTACTCTGAACAAATTATTTTTAATTTTTATTTGATTATAGCCAGCTGATTATTTTCATTCTTCTGAACGTTTATATAATTTTTTGCTTATTTAATAATTGGTCGATTTTCATGTTTAATTATTTTATTATTTTCTTCATATCCTCCGGATTGTATCTTTTATCTTCTTGTGAATAGCTGAAAGCACACATTTATTTTTTTATTTAAATAGGAATATTGTTCATAAGAATGTTCACAGTCAGAATCACAAAATTTTTGAAAATATTATAAGTATATTGCTAAGCCTCACTTCGATATTGGCGTCGCATTTTCAACAGTTGCCTGTTTTGCAATGTTCGTAACAGAGAATTACAAAAAGCAAAAAATGTATTACAAATATCGAGGCTGGAGAAAATTTATAGTTTTCTTATGAGTAAAATAGGTATAGTTGTAATTGGCGCATTGCCCCTTTGTCGTACCCTCTTTGCTTTCGACCATAGTCCCCGCATACTGAAGACATGTGGCCGTTCGCTACATTTGACTACCAAAGACTGTTAATAACTGCCATATTATTTTATAACATATTTGCTAGCTATGTTGAGAAATTTGAGACCACGAAAAAAGTCAAATTCCATTTTTCTGGTAGATGATAATATATCTAGACAAAGTGGTAGATGATAATATAATATATCTTTTGTCTAGATCTTATATTCGATTTTGTCTCGTTGTATTTTGGTACTAGAATATTATCATTTCAGACAACCAAATATATAATCTCATTAACGAAATTCCTTTAGAGTTTGGTGATGTTTTAAAAATTCTTTTCAAATACATTTTGGAGCCGATGAATATCCCAGGTTTCCTGTTCAATCGCAGGTCCACTGATTCACAGTGGCATCGAATAAACCGTCAACTAATTTAAATCCGAAGACTCAGTTTGCTTGAGTGAGATTCATGGCTGTGTAATCTGGATTAAGAGCATAATACATTCATACAAAAATGTAACTGAACCTCTCATTGAATGTATGGCAAAGATTAGTTGCGGTTATCTGGATCAAGGACATGACCGAGCCTCTTTTTCATCGATGATTAGTCCTTATAATCTAGATTAGGAAATGGGAGTTTCTTCTAAAACGGTTTTGTATGACCAGTACAATCGAAACGATCTCCCTGGACTAGAAACTCTACATTAATACTAGCGGGTGCACATATCACATCGATACTTTGATTTGAAATATATGACAAACTTTTAGGCCTATGTTTACCATTTCTGGAATATCAAATCTTTTTTCTTGCTGAACAAAAGAGGTGAACACGTACTCATTT
Source organism: Rhopilema esculentum (assembly GCF_057945365.1). Lineage (NCBI taxonomy): Eukaryota > Metazoa > Cnidaria > Scyphozoa > Rhizostomeae > Rhizostomatidae > Rhopilema > Rhopilema esculentum. The sequence goes on along the minus strand of NC_142823.1, from coordinate 4,512,333 downwards.
CAGATATTCCCTTTCCTCTGACTAATATGTTGCCATTTCATAACTTTTTTTGCCGAGGTATAATACTTATTCAAACCCTTTTAACTGGCATGTTTAACGAAAGTAGATCTAGTCGATCTAGACAGCGTTTAAAAGTCATAACCGATTTGAAAGCTCTATAAACGAAAATTATATCAATAAAAGTTAATCTTTGCTTTTATTTTTAACAGTGTAATCACCCGCTTATACTTGCGTAGAAGTAAGGGTTGGGAGATCAATTATGTGAAAATTCAATAAAGTTTTGCTTCGTTTTTTTGTCCCTGATTCATTCATGCCTGTCATAACTCTATTTTGAACTCTCAACAGATATTTTTCGCGAAATAGTATTTCACAGAAAGGTATTCAAATAAACGTTATGTCAAGATATAGTTGACATTAATACACTGGCGAAATATGTTAACTTAGAAAATCGGCGTAATGAAAATCACCGTACTACCTTAAAGTTGCATGTTGCTCCTAAACTTCAACTTGTGATTTTCACCCTTTTGAGTGTGATTGTGAATCTTGATTATGATTATGAATCTTAATTACTATTGTTGAGCCATGATTAATCCTGATTAAATGATATTAAATGATAAAATACCTCCATTTCCGCTGAGTACTTGGGCGCGTCTCTCTTCCCTACGCAATCATTTTCAATGAGCACTACCAATTCATACGATGAATAGATAGATGTTCCTTTCATGTTTTTGCATCACCTCTTATAAATGCGGTACAATTACCTACAATGCCTGCCGAAAGTCATGCAACACTGACATCAATTTCCAAGGTCAAAATCAATTATCCCCCTCTCCCCTACAGAACAATGTTGGTTTACCATCAAAGGGGTTAGGATTTTAGGAAGCACTTTCTTTTGCGCTTCTTTTATAGTATTTCTCTAAATCATCAACATTTTTTTGGGGGGAAGGGGGCGGAAGTAGCAATTTTTTTCATGAAAGGAATGAAAGATATCAAATACAGCGTAAATTGGTGGGTGTTCCAAGTACTTTTGGCAGGCATTGTAGCATATTGGCGTTGGAGATAAGGAGATGCAGACAGATATGCTTTTTGATACGATGTTTTTCAATATGTGACATTTTGACGTAGAAACTACAAGTGAACAGTCTGCTCAAATAGTTTTTCATTATGTTCTTCAACTACTCAAAAAATTAGTTTTCCTCCGATTTCTCGTAAGACTCCCTTGATTCAGAGCAATAGGTCTCACAAAAGCGAATGCCGAAAAATTTTTCATTTTTTATATAGGTTAGAAAAAGCTCACTCAAAATTTTGGATTTGGGCAAGATAATATCATGGAATACTTTCCTATTACTAGTATTGCAGAATTGTAAAATGCCTCGAAATAACATCTTGTTCTGTATTAAATACTATCATATGGTGTCTATATTGCTAACAGTCCCGATATCCCCATTTGCGAGTCCTTCTGATTGTAATAACAGAATAAAGAATTAAGCATAACTCCACTTTTCTTTGTATACCACTTTTATCAGAAAATTGATATATATTAAAGCAACTAATTGTGCAATGCTCTATCAACACAACTAATATTTGAATTTACTCAAAACAGTAATAAATTAATACTATACGATAAATAATACCAATAAATTACGAGTATTTTATGATATTGATTAGTAATGCAGTTCCGTATCATCAACAAGAGTCATTGGATCTTTTCTAAATTTCTCAAATATTTCAAAAAATGTTTCGTTTTCTTCTCGATTGTTCGATCGCACTTGTCGAGCGCTGTTAGCCCGAAACAATTTCACTCTTTCTTTGCAGTTTCTTTTATTTTGTGCATCAGACGCCCGACGTGGCATTTTGTCCTTTTTGCTCGAATATTCCATACGGGCTTTTTCAATTTCTTCAACAACAGAGAAGCTGCTTGCCGACAAGCAGCAGTTACTCGTCGATCGCTGTATTTCATCCCTGATCATAGCATGAAGCGGTGAGTTCCCCGACGGTCTTCTTATTGCCCGGTCACCATTCACCTCTCGGAATGGCAAGCCGTGTTTCTTTTCCAACCCACTTTGCCTACGGTTCATTCTAGGGCTTTGTAATGAAGATTTTTGACTGGAACATTCGACAAACCGCCTGATGAAGTTCGGAAATTTGGAGGATCCCTTATTATTGTTGATTTTCTCCTTTTCTGCGTCCACGACTTCATTGTTTTGATTTCGACTAAATATTTTCGGCTTTTTAAGTCTGAGACGCTGTAGTTTGCCGTTCTTTTTTGCCGTTCTCCGACGCCCGTCGCAAGAACACTGTCCATCGTCGTCCGCTTTCAGTATTACAAACTTCAGGATCTCTCGCTCTTCTGGAGTATATGATGCCCATTCGGCACACAGGCTCTGTTCATTCAAACTCTGCCTAACATCATTCCTCTTGCGCCTTTTCAGCGTTGTTTCATGCGACAGCGATCGTTGAAGGGATGGGTGCCGTCTCCTGTTGTCCGGTGGCAAAGCGCTGTCCGTTTTATCATTCTCCGTATCCTCAATTGGATCTTCTATCATAGAAAAGCATCGAACTCGTCTGTCCGATCCAGATGTTCTTCTTAAACGACTAAAGATGTCCTTAATCAAAACATCAGTTGGTAAAACTGCGTCTTCCTCAATTAAGTCTCCCGCTGAAAATGTAGCATCCATCTTGGTTGATATACTGACTGATCTGGCTGATGTTCACGCGTCTCTTGGTTTTATCAGTCACCAATGGTATTCTTGGAATGGTTGTGGTATTGGCTCGGACCAACTTTGAGTGACCTCTAAACCCGGCTTTTGTCTGTAGAAAACGATTTAATCACATACAGTCTTATTACTACAAAAGCCTAACGCAGACACTGTTCACAAGGTCCGCGTATCAAATGTATGAACCATAATGACGTCAAAAACTATAATGAATTAGAAAATATCCTGCGTTATCGTGCCCTTACGTGTCTTTTCATTGTACTGTACAATTGCCGTAGCTTGAAATAACTCTGAGACAGCACAAATTTCATAAAGCCTGCTTGTGAAATTTCTCTTATCTATTGAAGAGGAGGTAGTTACGTCAATTTTCTGTTAACTTGTAACTTTAAAAGATAATGAAACGTTACTTAGGGCTATTGCTCATTAAAGGCCACTTTCATAACGGAAAATGATTGGTTCTCTTGCAGGAACAGGTAAATAAAGATGTCGATAAAACTAAAGAAAGGGGTTAAGCGTTAAAAAAGCCAAGGACAGCTATCGCCATTCCATTCAATGCTAGAACTTTTTGTGCAATTTTCATTCAGTGCCCGCAAATTCGTGAGGTATAAGAGCTGAAAATTCTTGAAAACAGTACCGGGAGTTCTTCAAAGCGAAATTGTTTGTATAAAACCAGAAGTTAATCTTTACGTGCGGAGTACGGAAATTCGAACTGGCTCTATCGGCACGTGCTTTAATCATGATGTATGAATCCCATAATGCATCACTCTATATGTCAGGATTTAACAGTTTTACAGGTTGCAAATAATTCAGAAATGTTTCAGTAAACAGTCGTATTCATAAGTCTATATGGCGAGGGGCTTGGAGATCTGCAATGCCCCCCTCCCCCTCCCTTAGATCAAAATATAACTTACATACAAGTAGTCTGGAATTTGTGTTGCTTGTATAAGTTCTCTGTGCAAGGCTTTGAAAGTCTAATGAAACTTGGTTACGAAGAAAAATCGTTCCATTACAAATTTTCAATGCTGAAACTCACCTGTGTTAGCGACGACAGCAGTATCGACAAAGATTTCGTCCTCCTTTGTGGCAAATCGACAGAGTAGGTGCTATGACTGCAAGTCGTCTGATGTATTTAGAACGTCGAATAACATAACAAGGCTAGCTGACATTCAAGCTGTTTGTGGCTGATGTAATCACTGGGCCCGTTGCCTATTAATATACTGTATGAAAGACAAAAGGGCCAGTATAATGAAATAAATCTAATACAGAATAGCTTTGAATATTGATTTCAAAGCAAAAATAAAAACCTTGTAATATTTTAAGGCAAGCTAATAAACTCAAATCTTTTGAATTCTAAATTGCATTGCCAAATCAGTGGGAAGGCAATACGAGTGCCAGCCCATGCGTAGGACGGGCTGTACACCATTACAATAACTGCACCCATCCTGCTGATTGGCAATCATTGATTGTCGCCAATCAGGAATGCCTTTGTACAGTCACTTAAAAATGCGGGAAAAACAGGTTTTGGTCTTCCTACGCAGAGGCACATCCTGGAGAAGTAGTAAACACCCCGCAAAGCTGCTTCCTGCCTTGTGAAAAATGCCCTTATATAGTGTTCTCTTCCTCGTTATTGTTCTTTTTTATTTTGTTGCTAACATTTCACAGTTTTCGTCATCTTTGGTCATATTCGATTTGAATGTTCCTTTCAGGAGCCATAGTCTATTGACTATGAAGGAGCCAATTTCAAAAACCATTCTTACATAGATAAAGAACTACCCAGAACCTGGGAAATAAGGAGGAACGAAATTGTTTCTCTTCCCAGTCTTCTAGACTCTGGTCCTAGGAAGGTAGCTTGAACAGGCATTGGAAAAGTTCTCGGGGGCTAAATAAGAACTCAGCGTACGTTAACCACGACCAATTTCTAAGAATTGGTTGCTTCCCTACGTCCATGGCTCCATAAAAAGCTTTTCACTTATCGACCTTCCAAGAGTCCGATTTTTTTATATATATCTATGGCAAAATATCCGTGCAGTGAGTGATATAACACTTTGATACTATATATTCAATTCTGTTTGTTTCTTCAGCTTTGACTGCCTCAGAAGTTTTATTAAAAGGGGACCGAACTCGAGGATGTCTTATTACTCGTAGTTATCATTGTAATTAATTGTTACAATAATCTTGGTCACTTTAGCTTTCACATGACAAGAAATTCTATGAAAATTTTGCTCCCCATAGACGAGGGCATTTCCGTAGAAAGTGAGCTCCACTTGTTTTGTGGGGCTTTTGGTATCACTGATGGTTTCGTGGAATTCGCTTGTCTGATATAGCTGAATTCAGCATAATTCTTTCATACATTGAGTTAACCACACAAGTCTATGCATATGTGGTTTAGAATGAAAAATGTGGTAAGACTTGGCACATTGCCTTGCCTACCCTATAATCAATGCACGTGGCAAAATATTCGATTCAAATGGTATGTGGCTTCCTTTCCTTTTGTTGTCTACACATTTTTGAACAAAATTTTACTTTGTACCCTTTCTGCTAGTGCCCAGACTCGCAAATCTATTTGCATTGGAGTTGCTTTGCAGCAAATGTAGAAATTATATAAGGTTCCTCATTATATAAGCTTCAAAGATAAAATTTTTGACAGAAAATAAAAGTAGCTGGTTTTAAGCTTCAAGATTTTGATATGAAAAGATTCTGAAGAAAAAAATAAATTAATTAAATTTTAGTTGCAAAACAAGATTTTTATCACATAGGAGACTTTTTTATATTCTTTCAATACTTTAATGGACTTCTGATAATAATGAGAACATTTTACAAGAATTCATAGGTACAGAAAAAGATAAATTTGGTGAAGTAATGTTATCTTTTCTTTGTAGACTTAAATTTATATTTTTTTTGAAAGTTTAGCGATTTTAGCAATTTCAGAAAGTAGAGAGCAGAAATTTAAACTGTGTAACTGTAATGATTACCTAATAATATCTAATAAAACATAGCAGCTTATTGCGTCCTATGATATCAGAAAAATCCATCAAATTATGTTAGTCGCGTGTGGTACTTTATTGAGTATTAAGAATATTTCACAGTCTTAATTATTTTTGTGCTTATCATTCACCAATTATTTTGTCCCTATAAATTTTTTTATTTTTACAAACAAACTTCAATCAAAATTTCAAATAAAATTAAGTACTCATTTCTTTGTTATTCAATTTTTAGATGTCACTTTACTTTTAACTTAATTTGAGACTTTATTTTCCTTTGGAACTATAATTTTTAAATAATTTTTAAAATAAAGCTTCTCGTCTATATTAAGTATTCTAGAATTCTGACTCCAGAATTTAAGAGAACATCGCATTATACCTCCAAATTTGCAAAATCAGTTGAATCTGCTGCAAATGGACTGAGAATTGCCACATAAGCATGAGCCTTTTCGGCTTTCTCCATCAAATCACCGAAATTTGCCCTGGTTCTAAAACTTATGAACAGGGCAAAAACAACAGTAATTCGTTAGCTAAACTTGTATCTTTTGCTGACCATATATCAGACAATACGAATATTTAAACAGGATAAAACGTCAACATAAGTATTGCTGTTTTCAATACTTGTCCTGCTTAACGAAAAGGAAAGAAATATTAAAAGCCTAATTTACAATTTCATAACTATGAATAAATAACGTGTTAAAAGTATATGATTAATATTAAAAGCCTAGTTTATCAAAGCTACTTCATTTCAAAAATAGATCCAGTTTTTCCTTAAAAACCTTTTTCGGCAGTTCTTATGTTTATAGGTAAATTGTTGTATAACTTTGTCCTCACGTAATAAAATCCCTTTAGCGCATATTCAGTTTTGATCCGTGGCAAAGTGGCTTAGCATTTGTTGTTTCTTGTGGTCTTGATGTGTTCATGCGTTGTGATGTGACTCTGCAAGGCATCACATATATCATTATTGTTATGCACCAGGACACAAGCTCGTTATATATTCAATTTTTTGGCGTTATTTTGTGTCATGGAGTTAGAATTCACAAAATTGTTTATGTCTTTTGATATATTTTTTGAAGTTTGAAACTTTTGTATGGGTCCTTTATCTGTTCGAGTAACGTGTCATTATTACTATCTTCCACATTATAAGCATATTTAAGACTTTTTGGATGAAACTTGTCGCGCTAACTTTTCAACGAAGATTTACACTACGCTTTTCCTTTTCTGGCTCCGAACCGAAAGAGATTAGATAAACATACAAAGTGCCTCGAACTGAAATAAGAAGAAGTTAAGTTCTACCATAGTTTTGATAGTGTTCGCAAGTGTGACAACACAAAGAATATATATTTAGAAGCTTTGACTTTTTGTATAATTTGTATAATTTGATTTGAAAAAAGCCTTTACACATGTGGCACTACCATAGCAAATTTGTTTTTTATTACTTTCGTTTCACATATTAAGAAGTATTCTATTATGCTCTTTAAGACTATGTGATCTAACTTTTTTTTTACATTGCAATAAAATTACAATACAAATTTACTAGTTACACTACCTACAAAATACTTAATGACATTACAAGGACGATGCCACTGGGTGCAAAATACTATGACTACTCCGTGGCATCGCAAAAAACTAAGACAACTTACATATGAATTACCAAAAGAAAAAAAACAAAGAACACTACAGTCTCTCTCTCAAATTAGATATCAGGCGAAAATGTTAGCGAAAAGCAGCAGGCAAGGTGTTTGCTGCAGTTTAAGTAATTTTGCGTTATCACAGATCTCACCTCATATATAATTTGAGACAGACTTTACATATTATAGTTAACTAAATATTACTATAAATATAACTAAAAAATAATCTAACTTTGAAAATTCTAAACAAGAGATTTTTGTTACGTAATCACTTTTGAACTCTATTTGGATAATATGAACAAATTTTGAAGAGAAAAGGAAATGCTGAATCAGATCGAATATTGTGTCAATCTTGAATTAGAGCAAAAAAGATTGTTAGCCACACCTTTCATATGTTTTGTTATCAGAGTGTTTTTCAAGTCTGCCTTTCTGGTCCATGCATTTGTCTAGGTCTCGTGCTAGAATTTTGCCATCTTTGCATTTATCTACTGACTACATCATCGTGTCGATCTTTTACCAGGGAGGTAAAACGCTACTGTTACTTACGTCATGAAGCACGACGCCGAAAAGAAGAGGTTGGGGCTCTTACCTGTTTTCATGGATACAAATTAAACACGGAATTTTGTTTATGATACTTTGATTAGTTTTGCATAAATGTTTATTGTAATTTTGTGACAAATCTTTCCTGCCACCGATGAAGGCCTTAGCTACAAAGTTAGTTTATAAAGTAATAAATACTTTCCACGCATTGAGAGAGTCCTACCCACAACATCATCACACACACTTAATATTCCATACAAATGCGCCAACAATGCGACACTGCAACTTGAAGCAAAAAACAGTTTACTTGATTTTATAAAGTGTCCGTTCTAACTTTGCTGAAATTTTTAACATTTTCAGAATTTGACAAATAAGTTAGCGATTTAAATACGTGCTTTTAAGAAATACTTTTTTAAATTAAGTTCAGTTTAGGAATTAACGTTTAATTGCAGGTTTGCGACCATTTTCTCTTTCTATCAATCTTATATGAGAAGGCATCGATTATGATACTGCCTATGTGTCTCTCTTTACAACCAAAGATCTGGGAGAGTTGTGGATACAGCCAGGGCCATCAAGAGCCTCCTTGGGTTTCTGGTTAAAACTTAAGCCTATCCCAACAAGGCATTCGAGGGCCATCTCGAGCTCACTTTTAGCTTTGAATGTGATTAACAATGTATTGTCGATAGGAAGACTGCATACAGACAGTTTCACACACGATATTTGTTTACATTCCACTAATAAGTTACAATACATACGACAGACAGACAACACTACTAACAAAAACTACTATACAACAATATAGGAAACGATACCCCGGATACCAAAAGACTGTGGCTACCCCCGGGGCCATTAAATAAAGTTAAAACTATAATCAATTGACTGTCTTAAACCATATGTCACAAGACTTTTTGCGATCAGAAATGGATAGGGGTGCAGACAGCACAAAAATATTAAATGATATAAGACCATATTCAAAATAGGCCTTGTGCACTGTAACTTTTTCATACACACTTGGAAATACATAAACTTTACTTCATCCCTCCAGCTGATACTCGTAGGATTTTCAGTGAATTTTTGAATGAAGTTAAAGTTTTTGGAAGATTAAGATGCCAGCTTCATTTGCTATTCACTCGATCTTTTTATAGTAAATGTTAAAGGTAACTCTGGGTCACTGACCATCGTAACCCCTTATCAGCTAAACACGGTAGGTGTCCTTCAAATTTGAAGGCCCAAGCAATCTCATGTTTATATTTTTGCAGGCTATGAAATCTTAAGCATAAGCTCAAATGAACTGATTCTTTTTAGTACAAACCTTTCGATTACCAGGTATCCATGCATCCGAAATTCTAAGCATTTCAACCCGTTTTTGGTGAAACCTAAAGAATTCTAATTTATATTAATCGTATGTATCTTAGTGAGTGTGGTTTTAGGATTATAATAAAGGCTAAACTTGAATTCCCATTCAATAGTAGCAACTTTTGAAAACCGTGCCAAAGTATTTTGATCTTATCATCATCTTATCTAGTTTCATTTCTGTTCTTCAATTTCAAAGAAGACCCGTCCTGTATCCTTCAAATGTCATCGATCTGGGATGTTCTGTACTTCTCGAAGATGTTATCGTCCATTTAAGATGTTATCTCCTTGAACCAATTTCCGTTAAACTACGCTACGAATTCAATTCAAACGTTGAAAAAATTTTCTCTTTGGCAGATGATACAAAATTTTATCGTTTCTCTTTCAATCATTGTCCAAAACAGCATTAGTTACAGCTCTTGAACACCAATCTTACATTATTTGCTTCATTTTTATTGCCAATGTTCATAGTGGTGAAAAGGTTTGAGGCAGGGCCTTGGGCAGCAAATGACGTCACTGTCATAATTTCTGAGAGCATTGATCTGACCATGATATATTTTGAAGTTAAAACATATTTCTTTTGTTCATTAATCAATAGACTGACGTTTTTTAAGAACTGTGCAACCACCATCAGTGTAAATTCATTATAAGAGACAAACCCAAACAAAATAGCTATAGGAAATGACATTTCTTCCAGCTCCCCCTCTTCCTGTGACGAGTCTTTCTTAAGTGGTTCTTTATTTAGCAGTCATATTCCACCACCAACGGAACATTGCTTGCAAGAAAACTTGCAGGCATCTAATAACAATACACATCTTGGTGTTAATTAAGTAACCCCTTCTGCCGTCACTGGTGAGTTTCCTTGTAGTGACAATTTTCCATAGAGTGGTGAACCTTGCCCATTCTTGACTTGAGGATTTACGAAGACAGAAAACTGATCCTTCTACCCATCTACAAAGTGTTTTACTGTCCAACCAAGAATCGTGACACCCCCATATTCCTTTCAGGTCCTTGATTCACCCTCCAATGTCATTTGATATTTTGCTGTGCCTTAAGTATTTTCATATCAATTCAACAGTGTCTTTATTGCCAAACCACATCCTTAATGCTTCAAAAGATTGAAATTCTTCATAAACAATTACTTATTCTCCACTATATCATGCTTTCAATTAAAACCTAATTTAGATTCGCATAAAGATACCTCATCGTTTAAGAATTTCATTCAAAAAATCAACGGACACCTCCACAAAAGAACGACTTTCTAACGCCTGCCATGTTCGCTCATCTTACATAGAAGAAACTATGTTCTGAAGCTTGGAGCATTCTTTGTTAGAAAAAAGAGGCTTTGTTCATGTGTTAAGATTTGTTAAAGTATCTTCTAAAGCCCCGGCAAAACGACTGGCATTTGGTTTTGACGTCTTAAAATCAATAAAAATTTTCATAAGCAAAGCTGCCTCTTCATCCGGCCAAACAAAATTTGTCCGCTTTTCTTTCGCACTTTTATTACCACAGTGGCATTTGTAGTTCCTTCGGTTGCCATTTTGAAAAAGTAATTAAGCACGCTTCTGCGCATGCTTCAAAATGAAAGTTCCGTTCTTTTTTCTGTAGTGTAAACGGGGTCCTACATTGGCCATGCACTGGACATTGTTCACTTTGTTCAGTGTGTGGACATCAAGTTTTGGTGGTGGCAAAACGACTGAACATTGTCCAGTGAACGTTTGCACTGTGGTAGGATGCGCGCGGGAAAACTGCGTCTGAAGAAGAGTTAGGCCTGCTAGGTTTATCACAACCACCGTACTCGTGCTCTCTGCCATCGCCTTTCTCATTGGAACTAAAGCTAACCTTTTCAGAAGACTCGTCGTTACTAATGAAATGCTTTTTTCTGCTCTCCGTCGAATTGAATATTAATGTTGTATTTGAATATGGGATATAAATTAACGCCAAATCCTGTGTTTGAATATGGGAGTTATAGTTGCGACAGTGTTCAGTAGAGTGGCAAAACGACTGGACATTTCTCTACAACATCTTTGAACAGAAACAATTTAATCCTGTCCACTGAACATTTTCGACAGACTTCAAAATCGACTCAACAACACTCAACACCATTGAACAAGACTGAACAAGGTGGAAAAACGGCGCAACATTTACGCTGGACATTTGTCCAGTGCATGTTCAGCGAAAATGTCCAGTCGTTTTGCCGGGGCTTAATCAACAGTTCATCTCCAAAAATGCAGCAAAAATGTATACAGTTGCAATATTTGAATTATGTACACATGACGATGCCACCATATGCAACTTTATTAGAATACTGCAAAAAAATGTGGGATTAGACCGTCTTTGCATTCTTGAACTTCAAAAATTCTCACCTAACGTTATGAAGACTAGACTTTAATGTTTGCTTAGAGACTTTGTTTAGAGGTTACTCTGGTGGTCTATTTTGCATTTTTTGACGAGATATGGTATCTGAATAAACCCTTTGGCGCAACTATGTACAGTTAAAAAGTAATTTTTTATTTACTTAGGGCCGAAGGACGAGAAACTGATAGAAGATCCATAGAAAGGAAATATAAGATGTAGAAGAGATCCATGAATCTGCTTGGTTCCAGTCTCACTCCCTTGTGCTCAGAGTAGCCACCAGTTCTGTAACTCTGTAAGTAAACTTGCATTACATTTGTGACATTATGTGTTTGGGGATTCATTATGGTCTTTTATATCTTTATATTTAGTTTTATATTGTTTTTTTTCATTATTTTGTTATAAAAAGGAATCGTAAACTTAATATGTTTAAAACAAAACGAAACCTTTCAAGGGGATATTATTACTGACATTTTGAGCATGCTAGATTGAGAGTATAAGTAAAAATTCATCCGCGCCAATAACTTGAGAGCTTCGGTGAACGGGCCTCCTATCAATTTTCTAGAGGGAGTTAAATCAACTTTTTAAGCTTATTATGCGAAATAGCTCTTCGGAGATTAGAAAACCTTGTAAATTGATGGATAGAAATGCATCAACTGGTACTTTATAAATGGAACAGGGCGTCTCTTGTTTATTTCTTAATCTAGAATCTTTAGTTACCCCTAGGAAAATTAAATTTTGGTGTCTATTCTAAAAATATAGGTGTGCCAAGTAAAAACTGTCAATTCGTTTTTTATGTGGTAGCTTTAATTTCCAACCTGGAATTTAATGTCAATTCCATCGCGGTGTGGTCTAAATCCTCGTGATATTTTGAAATACTTAAACTAAACGAAAAGAATAGAATCTAAATCTTCTAGATTAAGAGAAATTACGCAGGATTATGCTGATCATTATTATAATGCCAACAAGATTCAGCCGATCCTACGACAAGCAAGATTAGTTTTCAGCAATCAAAATTTTCATTAAGATTTCCTGATGGTCATTATTTTGCGATTTGATTTAATTTTCATGCGTTTACTCCTTGCTAATCATAATTCTTCAAATGACATTTGGATTTCGATTTTTTTGAATTTTTGTCATGAGAAGGAAAAAGAACAGCACAGTGAAACGAAGTACTAAGTTTTGCTCGCGGTTGATCTATTTCTTCTCTGAAGGCATGTTACTTACGAAAATTATAGCTTAGGACAATGATGGTGCCAAACCTTCGAACAGTCTTGGCCGGAGGCAAAATGAAGGTTATTTAGGCCACGCCTTTTTTACTGTAAATTTTACGTGAAGTTTGATCTACAACGAGATAAAGTTATTTGAGAAGAGTAATGCTTTAAATCGATTCCATTTTCAAGCAAACATTTTACAACATACTTAAAGCTTTTTCGTCTGACACTCCTCAGAGCATAAAACGTCAGAATAGGTTCCGAAAAAACACGATGGAAAAATATATACCCTGTTGTGGATCGAAATAGGCCAATCAGAAAAACGCAAGCACAAGATCGGTATAGTTGACCAATCAGTGCCGCGAGCCTAAAGAAAAATTACCAATGGAGTCCAAGAGAGAAAACGAACTCCTTTTGTCTACACAATGGCGGCTTTTTCGTTTTTATGTAGATTGACTCCAAAACTGCTAGATGGAAGGACGACCGGGCTCTGCCAATTATCCGAAACATGTCGTCATTATAGAGTTTTGCACAATCTGGGTTGTCTAAAAGATGTTGACCAATGGCAGAATCACTTGTTTTAACAGTGTTTCTAGACCTACAAGATCGAGGAGGCTGTTCTCTTTGAGGGGCAGTTTTGTTTCGTATGTTGGAAGGAACATGCTGTTTTATATGGAGTCCATTTAATGTCAAAGGAACATGTGTTCTTTTGACATTAGTAGTCTTTTCACAAATGTTCCTTTGAGTGAGACCATCAAAACATGTGCCGACGCTTTGTACCGGAGCGAGCTTAATAGCCCACCATTCCCAGAGGAAGTATTCATTGAACTGATGGAAACTGCGACACGTTCAGTTGAATTCAGTTTTAACAATGAAATGTACCAACAAAAGGATGGTGTCGCTATGGGTAGCCCTCTTGGACCTGCCTTGGCCAATATCTTTGTTGGCTTTCATGAAGAGCGTTTGTTCGACTACGACCAAAAGCCAGGTGTCTATTTTCGGTATGTGGATGACACATATACCATTTTCAAAACAGAGGCTGAGTGTGATATTTTTCTAAAACACCTAAATAGCCTACACCCAGCCCTCCAGTTTACGTTTGAAAAGGAAGAAAATGATTCCTTACCATTTTTAGATGTTTTGGTCGAAAGTCTAGCACTGGATTTCTTACCAGTGTATATCGCAAGCCTACTTTTACCGGTCAGTACATACGCTGGAATTCATTTTGCCCAAAACAACGCAAAGTCAACCTTGTCAAAACATTAGTACATAGGGCACTTATGATCTGCTCGAAATCTAAACTGCACGCTGAACTGGAAAAACTCAAAACGATCTTCTTGGACAACGGCTATCCTTAAGACGTCATTTTATCTTATACTTAGGAGAAGATCGCAAGTTTTTCGGCTGTTCAAAAGTTTGGTCCGCAAAAGTGCCCAGTTTATTTGAAACTACCATGGATTGGTAACACTTCCTTGCGATTCGAGAGTCAGATTAGGCAAGCCATAACCAATTGTTTCTTTGCTGTCAATCCTCGGATTGTTTACAGCACTAGGAGAGCCCTTCCATCCATTCAAAAGGATTGCATTCCTACCAAACAAAAAAGTTCCGTCATTTATGAATTTACGTGCCAGTGTGATTCTGGCTACGTAGGGCGCACAACCCAAAGATTGGGGGATAGGATAAAACAGCATGTTCCTTCCAACATACGAAACAAAACTGCCCCTCAAAGAGAACAGCCTCCTCGATCTTGTAGGTCTAGAAACACTGTTAAAACAAGTGATTCTGCCATTGGTCAACATCTTTTAGACAACCCAGATTGTGCAAAACTCTATAATGACGACATGTTTCGGATAATTGGCAGAGCCCGGTCGTCCTTCCATCTAGCAGTTTTGGAGTCAATCTACATAAAAACGAAAAAGCCGCCATTGTGTAGACAAAAGGAGTTCGTTTTCTCTCTTGGACTCCATTGGTAATTTTTCTTTAGGCTCGCGGCACTGATTGGTCAACTATACCGATCTTGTGCTTGCGTTTTTCTGATTGGCCTATTTCGATCCACAACAGGGTATATATTTTTCCATCGTGTTTTTTCGGAACCTATTCTGACGTTTTATGCTCTGAGGAGTGTCAGACGAAAAAGCTTTAAGTATGTTGTAAAATGTTTGCTTTTTTCAAAGCCATTTTCAAGCAAACGCTATCCCCTCGTATCATTGTGAAGAGCAGAAGAAGCAAATCTTTCTGTTGGCACAAGTCAGGAATTTTGTCATAATGTCGACAGATTTCAAAACGCCTAAATGAGAAGACGTCTTGCATGTGATGCCGTTTTGGCGCACTATATATTCTAAAGAGTTGCCTGATGATCGTATCAAGCTTGAAACTCGGAGTAGCAACTTAGAACCGTCTTGCTCTATACACCAAATAGCGTGTACAGCTCTGCCTATACGGTATCGACCACTTAATGACAGACCCGTTAACAGTAACTTGCATTAAATTCTCAAGTAAATGTTTAATTACGGCCACATCACACTATATTTGGGTCAGGTGAAAATGAAGGCACAAAAATTGACCAATTGCTTGACCAGTGCATTCTGTTTAGCTTATTTCAGACGCAAAGAGTAGAAAATAGACATGAAATCATTGTTTATATGAAGTTCCATTTCATCCCATTGATATGCCAAAATCTCATCAAAATTAAACTATTTCCTATTCATTACTTCATAAAAATATAAAAATATGCAAATAATTGTTTCTTAAAACCAGCGTCAAAATACTATTTGCCAAGATATTCCTTTGAATCTACATTGTCCAGCCTCCATCAATTATATATTTTTGCCCTGTTACAAATTCTGCCTCATCTGTTGCTAAGTAAACAGCCAAAGCAGCAATTTCCTCTGGTTTTCCTAATCTGCCACTCTTCTGACGCGTCTCAATGTATTGCTTCTTAACTGCAGCAGCATCCCCAGTGGCTGCAAATCTTTCATTTAATGATGGTGTGTCTATTGTCCCTTCAAAGAAAAAATTCTTGCTTAAGACAGAACCTTCAAACATATGCCAGAGCTTGACTGGCACACTAGTGCTACAAGGAATCCACAGATGATGTGTAAGTATACCTCTATGAGCATGCAGAACTTTAGACCAAAAAAGTCAGTTGACAGATAACATCAGGCACCGCAGAGCGTTGAGAAAAGTGGGGGGTCTAAAAAGTGGGGGGGGCTAAAACCGTATAAAAAGAGGCTTTTCTGATAGTTTGATACTTAATATTTGGCATTTTTTGCAAAAAGTGGGGGAGGGGGGTTTTAGCCCCCCCCCAGCCCCCCTGCTCCACGGTGCCTGAACATGCAGATAACATTTCAAATTCTGTCTATTACAAAACATGTGAAAGTCAAAGTAAACAGAAGTTTGATTGCTATATGATCCTATAGAGTATGAAACCCAGAGTAGCAACTTAGAACTGTTCTGTTCTACATGGCAAATAGCTTGGACAGCTGTACCTATGGTCCCGAGTACTTTATCACAGACAAGTAAACAGTTATTTTCAGTTTCAGAATATTGATTATACAACATCCATTTTATGTAAGCTTTCCTGCATTCTTGCAAGGCATTATATCGTTTTGTCATTCATCTCTGTTTCTATCATAATGTGTCATATTTTTTATTGGTTAGAAGAAATGATCTGGTTTGTATCTGCAAAAAATTGGTAAAAATCTTGGTATTTCCAGACCAGTAGAGTATTTCTAAAACAAGAATAGTTTATACCTGGGCAAATGCAGTTTACTCTGATGCCATCCTTAACAAAGTCAGCAGCCATACTTTTTGTTAAGCCTATAACAGCCCCCTTGGTTGAACTATAAATGCATCTGTTTGGCACAGCACTGTGACTGGATGCAACTGATGCCATGTTTATGATAACACCATTCTTGGCCGCTAGCATCTTTGGTAAAAAGACTTGGCATGTGTGGAACATGCTCTTAACATTGACGTCAAATATTTTGTCCCATTGTTGTTCGGTACTCTCTAGGATGCTTCCTGCATAGACCATCCCCGCAACATTTAATAAGACATCAACCTTTGGCAAAGTTGCTGCAAGTTTTTCAATGTCAGCTCTGTTTGTGACATCCAGCGTGTGTGTCTCAATACCTTAAAATTTAGAAAGATAGATTTTACCAAGATAAAATAAGAGAACTAAGATAGCCCTCGATTACGATTGTCTCGAAGCCTAACTAAAACCCCTCGATTTACCTCCCTTTTTGCATCCCCATTCTCGGTGGGACAAGTTCTGTTGTCCAAAACAAGACCACCTTTGACAAGAGCAAGCCATGACGAGGCGAATGAGTCATTGCTCTTACATTTCTATCATGTTTTAATAAGGTTGCTAGCTATTTCCCTTCACCAATTTCTGTGTTTTGTATGGTTTTGTATGGTTTTGAATGTCCTTTTCAGGGGTGAAGTGACCAATTCATGGTCTGTTTTTGGCATCAAATTTGATTGTTCTCAGCTATGCATGTTGGTAGAACCCATTGTTTGAGCGTTTTAATAATAGTTCAAATATAGATTACTTTGTCACTTCGCCTCCAAAAAGGGCTTGCAAAACACGGTGTTGGTGAAGGAAAAGTAGTTAGAAACCGCACTAAAGCATGATAGAGATGTAAGAGCAACGGCTCATTCGCCTCGTCAAGGCTTGCTCTAGTCAAAGGTGGTCTTGTTTTAGACAACACAGTCTATTCTACTAAGAATTGGGATGCGAAAAAGAAGGTAAATTGAAGGATTTTATTTAGGCTATCTTAGTTCTCTTATTTTATCTTGATTTAACATCATAGAATGAGTATTTTTAGAAAAACCAAAACTTGACTGTGCTAAATTTTGTTTAATATATAGTGATCCATGTCAAATAGTAGTTCACAAAATCTTTCTAGTCCCCTTTTGAAATTTCCATTCATCTATCAAGCCATTGTCAGATGCGACCTGCAAAGAAGAGGTGTTTGAATTGTTAGCAAAGACACTCACATATACTTTCTGGTGAGTTGCTTGTAGATAAAAATTAATATAAACAAAGGAAAAATTTATTTCAAGGAGAGCAACTTGCTTCATAGAGCAATCTGTAGCTTCCCTCGAGCATTTGAGAAGAGCCTGAAGGGGAGCAAGAGCTATGGCTCTTGTCAAATGGCAGGGCCTGCTATAGCCTAAGTCATAAAGGCATTTCAGCATGGCTATACTATGGACTGTGCATCATAATTTTTCATTTTAACAACTTGCAACAAAACTCATTCTAAATGATGAAAAAAATTCCAAATTTCCTGAATTTACAGTCATTTTCCTTGCCTGTCCTACAACATTAGGATATTGGAGAGCCTTATAAGTGAATGACCCGAGTTAAAAGAGGGGACGCTTTTATCAATTATCACCACAGCTTGTGCTGTCATGCCTGAATTCCAGTGGACTGAATGTTATTTGTAGAACTGGCATTTCAACTGAGGCAAATCACTCTGAGATTAAAGAATAAATTTTTTGATGTCCTACTCTGTGTCTTGTCTTGTCATGATTTTAGTGCATGAACATGACTTGACATGTTGGGTCAGGTGCAGAAAATCCTGGTTGCAACAAATTGATATCCATCCATATCCTTTCTATCCAAGGAATTTCTACTGGGTGGCAAATATAACACAATATTACCAACATAATATAACATAATTACACTGGTGTATTACATAATGTAACTATCCTTCTTTGCTTGGGCGTGTTTCACTAGAGATGTGTAAATGTTCTTAAAAACTTTACGAAACCTCCTGGCATTATTTGTAATAATCTATAAACTGCCTGGCTAAAATGATATTTTATCAATGATATCAATGATATTATTTGCTAGGTTGTGAGCCGTGCAGTCAAGAAGTTTAGGGGGTCTGGGGCTACAAAGAAAGACATGGTTTCCTGCAAGCTAAGAGAACAGAAATTTCTTGCAGTCATTTCTTGTAATTGTTTAAAGTTGTACATTTCAAAGGCATACATTTTAACATTTGATTAACTGCGATTCCCCCTTGAAGCCTTTGCCACCCAGTGAGTGAAAATCTCAGCTGAATAAGTGGCAAAATTGTTTCACTGGGTGGCAAAAATGCTGCCTAGTTAATGTGTTGAAAAAGGCTATGCATCTAACTAAGGTGTACATTTGAGCATACACATCATGCCAGATGCTGTAAAGTTTGATCTTTCCAGTAAATGGGTCCCCACATAATAATTTTCATCCTTCTTTCTACCTGCATTAAAACGAAATCTGCCACAAAGTCAGAGTTACATAGAATAGGCATAGTTAAGTCCTGTCATAAAAAACAAAGAAAGCTTTTGCTACAAATTCCAAGCACGATTTTTCACTAAACTTTCATATTCTCCAAATTTGAATTTTTTTATTTCTAGTCTTCCCATTGCAGATGACCTACTTATAACCTATTTGTACAGTCTGGTCCAGCATACTTACAATTGTACTTATATAATTTTGGATAGGCTCATAGCCTGTAGCAAAATCATACAGGGACCACACACACCACACCACATGAATGCCGCCTTTTAACACTTATGCAGCTAAAGATATGTGTGATTTTAAAATATTAGATATGGTACTCTTTCAAATACCGTAGAATGAAAAGCATAACTCTGAATAATGGAGTACACAAGGAAAGGGACAGTAATGTGCAGGGGGAGTTTGAAGGCGTCTTCCTGTCTGGGCGTGCTTTGACTACGATTTACAAACAACTGACCCGCGATTCCATTCAACTCCTTGATCTTTTCTCCATTCATATCAGATGCAATAACTCTTGCACCTTCTTTGGCAAATCTTTCAGCGCATGCCCTGCCAATGCCCTGAGCTGCGGCGGTGATGAACACAACTTTTGACGTTAATCGCCCAGCCATTTTAATTTTGCCTTCCCGTCTGAAAACCGCTCCGAGACCAGCCTCGTTCCTACATTTTATAGAAAAGAAAATTATAGAAAATTGGAAAATTGACACAGTTCTCCAGGAAAATATTTTCGAAGATAAATTGTTTAAAGTATGAAATGGCTAAATTTTTTGGGTTTGTTTCCTATGGGGATTCTATATTTTAAGAGAACCTGATATCTTTAAAGATTTGTTTTCTTCTAAGCTTGCTTATTTACTTCTCGAAGCATATGACTTTTTTCTTGGCGGCCTCGAAATGATGTATCCTAAATTTTCGGACACGAAAGTTGTTAACCTTGAAAATGGCGTGCTGTTATGACGTTGGGCGCGCATATTGTAAAAAGTTTTCGAGATAATACCGGCTGGAAGAAAAGTAAAGAGCTAGTTTAAGCTCAAAATCTGAATTGCAAAAATGTCAAGGCACAGAAATGTAAGAAATATGCGTTATGAAGACGGTAAGAGATGATTTGTTTTCACATTTTGATGATTGCGCGGCGAAAAGTTGCTGTTATAATTAGCAAAACTTTTATCATGAAGAATATTTAAAAGCTGGAAATCTTACGGATATTGCGATTATCGAAAAAAGGGAGTTATTTAAATAGAAATTGTATGTCACCGTTGAAAATCATAAGCTATTTAAAATTTCTAGACTGGAAACTTTATCGCGCGCCCGCAATATATTGCCTGCGTACCAAAAATTTATTTCCGCGCGATTACATTATTAACACTACAAATTTCTAAATGTGCGTGATTCCAGGCGCCCAGTCACAAACTCTCAAAATAAACTTGTCCGCGCAAGGAAGAAAGTTAAAAGTCTGCGAAGATTTTATGTTTAGATGACGTCATCCTGGACATTTTCTGGTAACGAAACATCTGTATTGGTTTCTACCTATTATGTATGTAATCTTGTTTTAGTCAAAAGCTACTTGACTCATGATGAGCCAATAGCAGCAACAGCCATTCCAAGATGGGATTTTTGTCTTGTGCAGAGATAAACCCCCAGCGCACATCAACTATCAACCATGGTTGCAGCTGCGCAATTTCTATTAAAATCATTCATCCAGCTGTTTTTCTCTGAAATGTATAACCAAACGTTACATATTTTTTTTGTAATTAGTCTCAGCCGCACAAAACTTTTATCTGTGCTATTTGGAAATGCCCAATTTTAATGGACATGAAACAGATCCCCTGCACGTCTTTCAAAAATTCCAATCTGGCAGCCATTAGGCTCTAGGGGGGACAAGCAAAAAAATTTTAGGCCATTCCCTTGTTACCACCAAAAAACTTCCTGTTTCCAATAAGGAAGACCAATTTTATCTGAAGTGAACACCCATGACTAACTTTTGGTTACCTAATGCCAGGTGCACACAAGAAATTTTAGCTGAGCTAAATATCACAGAAGGGAGAAAAAAATGTATGACTTGTCTTGATAAGGAGAAAACTGAATATTCTGTCTTCTTCCTAGCTGCCATCATCTTTCTGATCTTGTTTTTTATACAATTCCCTAATCATGGATTAATGCAATTTTTTAGGTACTTTGAAAAGGCAAATATTTAATAGATTCTTCTAACACTTTTCAGCACATAAAGTTGATTACATATTAATCAATATCCTTAGTTAAGAAAATGAAAACCTAGTTGTGGATTGAAATGAGCTAATCAGAAATAATATCCCTAAACTGTTTCTTTGTGACGGCACACTTTTTATATGCAAAAGTTATTTTTCATTCTTATGTAGCTTGGTTCTTGTTTAGATTGATCTAAATCTTAATCAGTTTTTAAAAGAACCACAGAGACCATGTTTTGGCTATAATTTTATTTATCTTGTATTATCTTTTTTTTCTTGAATCAGATTTTGTCTTCTTCATTGTTGAGCATATTGTATATATTGATGTAGTGGAACCTTAAGATGATAAAAAACTGAACTGTATAAATACAATAAAAATGTTCTTGCTGCAACCACTAAGTCTAGATAACACAAATGTCGCAAGCTTTAAAGATCTTTAATATGAAAATTCTGAACTAAATGTTATATATAATAATTGATATTTGAAATTCTTATTTTTTACTTTTTTACTTACTCAATTTCTTATAGTTCTAGAACCTATCTATAATTTGTTTTCATGCACTTGCCTTATATATATCTAAGTTAATTTTCCCTCCAGAACTGTCTTCTGATGAATATGGCATGTCATATGATGATTTAAAGAATTATGCCATTTCACCAGCTACAGGTTTGTTCTTTCTTTTCTACACTATAAATGAGATTGATAAACATGTACTCAAGTACCATGTAATTAGCACACTGAAAAAACCCCAATCTTCTATATCCTGATATCTCTGGTTATTTCCTTAATGTAATTGGTGACTTTGTCTACCTCTTTGTAGAAGGTTTTTTTCTAAAGAGTGAGATTTATTGAAGTGACAAAAAAAATTGTAGTAGTAAATGCAACTTTTAGTTTGAACATTTTCAATGATATCAAGCAGTCTTTGTATTGTAATATGGAAATAGGCCATGTGTGGCATTTGGCACATTTTGATTACTTTTTGTGTGCCATAGGAACGGCTTTTTTATCTGTATTTTCTCATTCCTGTTGTCAAGAACTATAGGATGCTGTTTTCAAAGAGACCTTTTGTGCCCAAAACTGAACAAAAACCAAGGAGATTGACTGAGAAACTTTTATTGTTCTTCATTAAAGATGTTGAGTCATCTTCTAAAGATGTATAGTTTAACTTAGTCTTTTATCTGCCATTAATATCCTGAGGATGCTGAATGCTCTCTCTAATGAAGAATTGGAGCCAGTGTTTTGAGAAAGAACCAGGCGTTGATTGCAGGCTACTTCCCCTTGGTATAATAGCTGTGAAGCATTCTTGTTGAACTACTTTGTGACAACCTTGTTAAAGCCCATTTGGGAATACTTTAACATCTTGGAAAACGACAGAGCTGCCTTTGAATTTAGTAACTTGGATTTACTGCTGCTTCAGAAATCTTCAAAACATAAGTAATTTGTAAGAAATTTTATGGCAAATTCTTGTTTTGTGCTTGCAGTGATTTGCATGCCTTGGACAATTTTGGCATGTGGGAGCATGCACCTTATATTACAAAGACTGCAAATGAAACTCAATATGCCCCAACTTAAATTGTCTTTGTATGTCATTTATTTTTTAAATGCATAATGATTCTCACTTTTTCAGAGGCAATGTTCACATACAGTAGATCAAGAAATGAAGACCACACATTGTCTTCATTTATGGATGACTCTACAACCAAAGAAGAAGATGACGACACAGATCAAGATGACAATGATGACCTTCTCGAAGATTCAACATCTAATTTCAAAATGCCGCAGCTTGATGACGTTAGTGCAGGTAATGCCTGTTAACTGTAAATTTGAATCATCTTCTTCTATTTCTGGATTATTTATTTTCACTTTAAACACCTGTTTGCAAGTCTATGTATATGGGCTTGTTTGTTTGTTAGATAAAATTAAATGCGAGTGACAAAATTTAGATTGTGACAAGATAAGCTGTTGGAGAGACATTTGTAAGCAAAAAAGCTTGATTAAGTACATTAGCCAGTTCCTTTCCTTGGGACCAGTTCATAACCTTGTTGCTGTCACTTGGCACCAGGCAAATTTTGTGTGATTATTTTTATAAAGAATAGGTTGAGAAAGAAACTTCGACTATGCATTTTTTATAACATGTCTTTCAGCACCTTTTTAACATTTTAACCAGGAGGGCAACTTCCCTCCAGTCCCTTTGACCTTCATTTGTTTTTGACAATAGAATATTGACCCCATTTGATAAGAAAAAAATTTGAGACCCTGCCTGAAGTTGACATCCTTCAGAAAAGGTTATGTTGTTTTTCAAAACTTGGGTTTGTCATGAAAAGTTACACTGCCTGCAGACATTGACTTTTTAACTTTTGCTTGAAGGAGTATGGACATAGAGTAAAAATGTCACACATGACATGTAGTTAAATTGTGCAATGTCGAGTTTCAGCTTGGGTTTTGGTAAAATCATAAGGTTGGAGCTATAATTGCTTTGTGACCTTTTTGATTCAAGTGAGATTGAGTTTTACTGTGTGCTTAACTTACTGCTATTTTATTGTACTTAAAGGCAATCAAAAGATATGAAAGTGGCTTAGGCCATATATAAATCAAAATTAGCCAATCAAGAAGCACCAAGTGAAGTTACACACACTGGTCTTTATCAATGTTCGATTGCAAGATATATTGAGTATCTGTTGATTACTTTGTCAAGGTTGATTGCAGAGGTTGTGTTAAAATTGTATTTAATTTTCTTGTATTCAAGAGCCAGTTCAAAAGTTCTACTTTCTTATTCAAGTTTGCCTAACTGGCACAGATTAAATCCTGCTCTTTGGTGCCACTGTTTTACTGAGAATGTATTGTTCTTTTCTTCTAGCCAAGTTACAATCTGGTCTTGAAGCACTTGAAGGAATATTGGGTGATAATTGTCACCAGCCAACTGCAGTTAATGCTCTGATGAAGTTCAACTATGATGTAGAGAAGGCTCTTGATGATATCTTAAGCAGAGGTAATAAATTTCTCTCTTATTGAAAGCAGTGTAGGAGAAGCGTGGCTTTCACACATCGAAGGGGCGCGAGGAAGTGCATTTAAAGTACAATAGATTTAAATACAACACTCGAACCGTATTTGCTGTGTTTCCTTAGGAAAGTTTCAACAGCAAATGAACATATTTCAACAGCATATGAACTCACCTTGTACTGATTCACAAAACAGTTTCTATTAATAGCAAGTTGTCAACAATGAATGCCAATATCACATGGGACTGCAGATCACACCGAAAACAAATAACCCTCTAGAAGGAAGGCCTATTCACCATGTCTCAATGCCTTTAAAGTTCAGGCATCTAATTTTCCAGTTTGAATAAAATTACTGTGATGAAATGTTTGAAGCTTTTAAAATATTCCGAAAGAGTTATTAAAACCAGGTAATAGAGAAGAGTGGGAAGGTTTTCAATAACCTACCCATTGACTTGCAAACTGAAGCATCATTTTTGAGATTCAAAGCATCCAGCAAGGACACAAACTTTGATTTTTAGTCATTTTCTTGTAATTTTAATCCTGTAAATATTTCAGCTTTTATCTGGGTAAATTTTTAACCTTTACGTTTGTAAACTTTACTTTGTAACATACAGGTCTTTGGTAACAAACAGTAATTTACTTACTGAACAAATTAACCTGTATGAATATCAAAGATTATTATTATTATTATGCACGTAAAAGAATAAACCGTTGCAAAATATGTGCATTTGTGATTGAGGTCTTCCATGACCAACCTTTTAGTTTTTAACACAATGAATATTTCCTGCTTATTGTTTATGGAATCTACCACTTCTGCTTCCTCGCTTTGAAGCAATTTGATAAATATCGTCCAACTTTTAAGATAACAACGTGTTTTCTTAAATTTTCCTGTTTAGTGAACTAATATATACTGTTCAATTTCCATTCACTTAAGTCGTTCTTTGTGATTTCGGTAGAGGACCCTTTGCTGTAAACTGTTGTTTTGAATTTTCACTGATCAGAAGTTGTCTTTTCATCAGGTGGACGTCAGACATTGAGTTCAGGCCCTTCATCAAGTACAAAGAAAAAAGGTGAGCATGATAGGAAGTTGCAAGCAATCATTTTATTTGATAGAATTCCAAGGCTTTGAAACTGGCTTTGAAAAAAAGGAAACTCGTCTGACACTCTTTAGAGTATAAAACATCAGAACATAGATCGCAAACTCTACAATAGGAAATGTTTAGACCAAGTTATAGAGTGAAAAGAGAGAAAAGGGATAGTACCGATAAAATCCATCAAAACATCACTTTTTGGATTATATTCCCGAAACTTTATTTCTTCAAGTATAAAAATTCTGTAGTAAAACTTTTTACCTTGCCTATAAGTAATTGGTTGCCTTCCGTTTCTTTTCATAATGGCTTTGTCTCTTCTCATCATTGGCACCGAATAAGGTAAGATTTAACAATTTCTATTATAAATAATGACACGTGTCAATCAGTATCATCTCCCTTTAAGGCTAAGCGCTCGCTGAAGGCAAATAACAAAGCTTTTAACAATAATTTTCACAAAAGTATGCCAGAAAGTAGCATAGGCACAAAGTCGGCTGCCCTAACAAGGGGCCAGTTAGGGAAGCTTGCGAATGGTTACATAATGAACCGTCCCATTGATTGTGAAGTAATTGCACTTGCGGCAGATGCATCACTCTTAACCTCGTTGAAAAACTGGAAACTAGAAAACGGCAAGTCAATTCTAACCACACCAGGGTCTGCAGGTAACGAAAAACTGGTTCAAATGCCAAAGTTAATGAAATCAACCCTCAGTTCGTTGGCAACGTTGGATGCAAAGGAAGCCGGAGGATTGAACATTGGCATTCAACAGTCCCCAAGCGAGTGCAAAGGATCATCACTAGAGAGTTTAAAGTCTTCCCCACAGCTTTTGAAGCAGTCCTTAAGTTCACTGGTTTTGGGACAGAATATTGAAACGAAGGGGAATGGTTCTGTCGCAGGATTAGCAACATCTTCAGAAAATGTGAATTCGACTCAGACAGAAAGTCTCTTAAAGCCACAGCGACCCGAGTGTGTTTTACAACCATCTCTCAAAACCTTGAACGACATAAGTTGTAGTAATGCTGGAAGTATCAGGACGCCACCAGTTAATAGCTTAGGTTCCTCTCATGCAAGTAGCCAAGGTCTTGAAAGTCTTATGAGAGCTTCACTTAGTAAGCTGGGCGATTCAA
Organism: Rhopilema esculentum; assembly: GCF_057945365.1. Taxonomy (NCBI): domain Eukaryota; kingdom Metazoa; phylum Cnidaria; class Scyphozoa; order Rhizostomeae; family Rhizostomatidae; genus Rhopilema; species Rhopilema esculentum. The sequence goes on along the minus strand of NC_142823.1, from coordinate 4,485,840 downwards.
AACAAGCAAAAGAAACTTCTTCTCTATCTTCCCTTATGACGGCGCAAGAACCAGCGTCAAGGGATCTCAGCAGTTTGATGAAATCCTCATTAAAATCCCTCGGGGCCGCGCAGTTAGGAAAGGCACAAGGATCCGATAACCATGGGAGTTTGATATCAAGTCCCAATGCTGTTGCTACTGAAAGAAAATCACATGAAATAACAGGAAATTTACAGTTATTGAACAATTCAAGCTTGATTGGAGGTGAGCTGGAACATATCAAGGGTCATTGTAAAACCCCAATCACCGTGGGAAAGCTGGGAGACAAATTGGGGGAAAATCAGCACAAATTGAGCAATTTTCCTAATTATATGTCTGGAGAATCCCTGAGAGGAAGCCAAAGTGCGTTTAAAAGCAACAATACAGCCTCTTTTAGATCGGAAGATTCGCAAAAGACTAATTCACATGATTTAAATGCGCTCATGAAAACATCTTTAGGCACATTAGGGGCCCCGACATTGCTAGATACCGTAAAGGTAAAACAAGGACCTGTGTCCCTAAACAAAGATCGAGCGGACGCTACTGAAGGATCGCATGGAACCTCTTCATTAGAGTCTAGTAGAAGCATGACGGTACAGAAAGGGAGCAGCCCATCGCTAAGTGAGCTTGCCTCAAATGATCTACAGTCGTTTGGATCCAGACAGGCGAAAACATCAGGTATTTTCCCTTTGAAAAATGGTTTAATTGCTGGCAAAGAAGCTAAAGGTAGGGATATGATTGACGAGCTCATTCTACAGGATCCCTCTAAAAAACAGCAAAATGATGTATGTATGAGCAGCCTTCAGAATGACGTCACAAATGTAAATACCATTTCAGCAGCTTCTGAATCAAAAAGAGATTCATCACTAGAGACTGACGCTCAAACCATCCAATCGCAAACGAGCGTACCAAAGCCACCGCCAGGTCTAACAAGACAAGCATTATCCGCAAAGCAAGCGAATGCGTTGATTGACTCGTCAGGTCCAACAAATGCAATAGAACAGCCCATGGACTGGGATATGACGCTTCCACTTTCACTTGAGAATTCGGTTAAAAAACTCACTAATTGCCACCAGATACATTTACACACACAGGATTCGACACAATGTTTTAGCGATCATTCTAAAAATTTTCATGCAAACTCACCTACGGAAGAAAATTTACCACTAATCAAGAGATTTGGTCTAAAGCGACAATCAAGTGCGTTCGGCAAAGCCCTGGGCTCGCAATGTGCGCCTTCAAGCAAAATACCAAGAGTAGATAAAACAGTAACTTTGTTTACATTACCCTATGTTAATGATTTGAAATCGATCTTCAGAGACACACAGAAGCCTTCGTTCTTTAATTTTTCCACTCCGTCTCCGGATGATATTGTCAGATCAAAGCAGAATAACGCTTTTAAGGCTAAAGGTAGCATGGGGTTTGGATCACAGAGAAAGGCATATCCTGTCGTGTCTTGAAATGCAGGCTGAAATGCTTGTTTCTTTGGTAAACACCGCTGTGTCGTAATAAACAATTGCTGTGCTCCAAGAAGTGTTTTCTCAAGGTTTAACGGAAAATTTTAACTTAACTAAGGTTCGTTTGCTGGCGTGCATCAAAGGTAGGAAAGTTGTCATTAGATATGAAAGCACTGAAGTCTGGCTAATTCCGTGTTCTTTCCATTCAACTATTCGTTTTGCAACAAACAGTTTCTTCAACAAAGCCGTAAGATCTGAAGTTTCAAAATGCTTTGTGCCCGTCTTAACGTCATTTTGATGAAGACAAATACTAAATGCAATGAAGCTGTCGAATAAAAGCTTTACAATCATCGCATGTGTATTTCGAGGAAACCGTTTTTTCTGTTAATTTAAGTTAGCACATACATTGACTTTTTATCATTGTCATTTCAATATTTTTGTTCTTTTGCTTTTATATTTGTAAAAGATGTTAAAACTTGTCATTTTACAGAAGCTGTAAATAGTTGTGCAAAAATGTAACATAAGCTAAGTTGTATTACTTGCCTTCCCAACCCTGTAATTTAATTGAAAAATTGGAGTTATGTACTTGGTTGCTCTATATCGCATGTTTATCTGATGTGCAAATAACCAACAAAAAAACTGTGGGGCATCACTGTGGATCTTATGCAGGAGCCGAACTGTTCCGAAAAGCTAAAAAAACGAACACGATTTTTATAAACCATTGGTATTGAGATGAGGCGGGTCCATTCTATGCTTTATTTATGTGTCTGGATCATAGAATATTCAACCATTAATATTTGTTCAAGTTTACCATAAAGAACCGTTAGCAACTAAGGGTAAGATGGTCCTTAGAATATTTTACTATTATCAATCATAAGACTGAAGGTGGTATTCTCTCCTCATTTGGACCCTTATTTTTGGGCTGTCGGTGCGCCAATCGCAAAGACGGCCATAAATAAAACTCCAACCGTTTTTGAAGACGGTTGAGAAAAAGAAACAATGGCCGACTTCTTCCACCGACTAGCAACACCTCGTTCATGCAAAAATTGCAAGCCATTGGGCCATTATCTAATGCACAAAGAAAACAAGTAGAAGGTTAACATTGTATTAAAAAACCGGAAAGTACTAAGACATGGGTTAGGCCGGCAAGGTTGCAAGAAAGAACCTTTGCTCTCCACAGTCCAATTTCAGGTTGTCTTGCAACGTGTGAGGAAGAAACATATGCCAGCATAAAGTTTATGTACTCAAGGCCAATGCAGAATTGCACGCTTGTTGCCTTGGCTGTATAAAAGACACAATGTAATGCATACTCGATCACTGCTACAATAATCACAAACCCTACAATCATGCTATATGTGCCGAAACAAAAGGCACCGAAAAGGCGTGACCCTGTAACATATTATACGTGATTAAATTTCATGATAAACAAGTAAGGGTTGGCTTTTAATGCTAAATATGTACCCCCAACATATGTAGATTTGAAGGCTTTTGTGTACTCTCGGGGTTGACATAAAGGGACGTTCGTTTAGCCATTTCATTTTATATATAACAAATTACACGGCAACCTAAGGTCAGCACCCTCATTGTCAACAAGTTTTCGATATATGGCGATTTTCTTCCGATCATACTAAAGAACTACTGTAAATACGTATTTTTGGTCCTTTTCTTCCGTTTTATCATCCCCTGTTAGAAATCCCCTCATCCAATCAATACCCTTCGTCTATTTCAGCGAATAAGCCCTCTGTTCTGAACGGTCTTCTATAAACACTGTATAGATAAACTACAACGGAAATTAGAACACTAACATTGTCATTACTTTTCAAGAGAATTCCTCACAGCATAAAATCTGAGGCACTTTAGATAATAAATAAATATTAAATATAAATTAGAAATATTTTTCCAGTAACATATTTCTGGTAGACTTCTGTGAGTACCAAAGTGAATCCTGACATGGTTGAACTGCCTTTATTTGATGCCTCAGTTGTAGACATGAGCTTATTGAGGGGGAGGCGTAGGGGGAGGCATAGGGGGGAGGTGTAGTATTGGTCTTCCCCGAACATTATTGCTTCATTTGGTTAAAACTGCCCGAATGGGCGTGAATTTCTTATAATTTTGCCTGATTTTGCGGGGTGGTTGCTGCAGCCTCCAGCCGCTTGTCTGCTACGCCTATGGTTGTAGAGAGGAATACCGTAAAAGCTCTATTAATCCCCGGGAGGCTTATTTATTTTTTCAGTCCCGGAGGGGGGCTTATGAGAGAGAGGGGGCTTGTTAATAATTCGAAGTAAAGAATGTTATAAAAATTTTTCTTATAAAAATGTCATACAAATGTTCTCAAAAAAACTTTCCCAGAAGCTTCAAAAGTTTCTTAAGATTTAATTAATTTTAATGTCCACATCTTGTCAGTAGTTACCAGGATCATTTAAGACCCCTGGAATATCTCCTAAACTAATTTCGACTAAATTCTAAGGCGCACAAGTAAGTCGCTACATGGGCTGTAATTAATGCACATGATAAGATCATCACACCCGCATGTTTCCCACTAAATGCGCATGTTTCCTGTGTTTAGCAACAATGACTAAGGAGGGGGGTGTGTTAATAGAGAGGGGGGCTTAATAAGCTCTGTTACAAAGCCTGTTGTCAGTTTAAACAGCCATCAATTGAAGTTACAGCCATGCAATCAAGCATACAAGAAGACTGAAACTTGAGTACACTTTTGGTTATGACTATCCGTGTGGTAAAATCAGTGCACAAAAGAATTCGCTTGTTACAGTTCTTGATGTTAGCGGAAAGTCAGGGTTGTTTGTCTTACCTATTTTATTTTAATTATTAATATTTTCATTCCAGGACTTCCCTGAATTTGTGAAATTTGTTCTTCTATTTACTAAACCCATTCCTACCACATGCTTTTTATTGGTTTGGAATATTCTTGCGATTCTAGCATGGAAGATGCCTTTCCTTTTTTCCCCTGAAAATCTCAAGCCATTTTCTTTTATGTATTTTCGATTTGAAGTAAGAGGGTACAGATTTTTGTTGTTAGAAGGGTGAGTGGGGTTCTTTGGGGAGGTGTTATTTGACTACATACAACACTCTCTTACACAGCATCTTTGGTGTTGGGGCCACTTCTCTTGTGACGGTGCAAAATATACTAGCGGGTTCACACCACTCCCCCTCCCGCCCCTCTTTTCTCTAATTGGAGGGTCATGTTAGGGTAGTGTGGAGAGTGGTGTGTTGAAAATTCGAATATATTTATAATAATTCGAATTTCGAATTACTAATTCCAACATTCTCAAAGGTTGCCCTAAGTTTCCACCAAAGCTCTTTGTTTTTGAATTCTCAAGGCCCACTCTTCTCCATTTTTTGGTACACTTTACTCCTTGTTTTTGTTTCTTCCATAAAACAGCTCTGGAATTGATTTACTTCTTTCCCTAATCGAAACACCAACTTTAGACATCCAATTTTTTATACAGGAAAACACCCAGCCCTTGAAGAAAGTTGAATTTGTAGCGGCAAGAAAATGCCGAGCCAAATGTAACGTAGGACGGCAACTTCTCGAGATTTTTTCAAAGACCAAATTAAGAGCGTCTTGTGATCTTACTGATAAGTGATTTTTTTATGATCGTTGAGAAAGTTTGAAATTAGACTGATAACGTTAATATCTTGGCCCACCGTCCCTGTCTGTGATGCAATGATTTTTCAAAGATGGTGGCCATATTTACCGTAACTTTCGCTTGGCCAGAATTTCAGTTATCCAAGTAATACAGACGACAGATTTATCAACAATTTTATTATAGGACAGGGGAAGCTTCTTCTTCGTGAAGAACGCTTCCTTGCAAAAAAGCCGTGCTGATGTCGAAAGTGGGCAGTTAGGTGTGTGAGAGGTTTCCCTCGGAGAATCGAGATGCATAAAAAGACGCTCTTGTTACGCTTTTGCCATCTCGTCAACAACTCCCTTTTCATGTAAAATAACTCACTATATAATAATATACAAACAAGGCTAAGAAAATGTGATAGGTTCATTCATTTAATTACACACGAAAACGAGACTTCGGATACTAAATTGTCCAATCATATTAGAGAAGGCTATTCCTGTTACAGGTGGGGGGGAGGGGCGTAGGTGTTTCACTGTCGAATGCCAACCTCTTTAAGGGTTAACAATGCTGTTTTCTTGTCTATTGCAATCAAGTCCTTCGTTTCAGATACGAAAACTAGAAGTGATTATGGCGATAAATGGGATAGAGTTTCAGAACTCCCTGTTGGTGGTTTAACTTTGAATTACCACTACGACAACGTGTTACCATCAAAGCCAGCGCCTGGAAACGATTCGTACAAGAGGTCAATAAGCCTGTATGTATACTTGAATTGTGTCTTGCAATTGTGCATCTTCCATAGATCAATACTTATTGCTTTTTATTTAAGATGAAGGAACAAAATATAAGAAATTCATGTGTTGGAACTTATTAGACTTAAATACCACCGTTGATACCTTTATTGGAAATAACTCCCTGTTTTCAATCCTCATTACCACGATTTTTCAATGTAGCAGTTTTATGTTCCTTCTAGTTATCATATAGACTATTCAGCGTTAACAAGTTTTACCGGGGTTACTCAAAAAAACTACTAGTATCATGCCCGTATCCGAGTTACTAAGCTTTTTATAAGCAATTAAAAGCCTCAGCCACTTGTCATTGCCTATCCTGGGTTTCCGAATTTAAAAGGGTCATTTTAGGTTATTACCAATGTCATCAACTTTTCATAGTTACTGAGCTTTTCTATGTTAATTAAAAGCTACTGCTATTTGTGATGGCCTACTTTGGGTTGCCGAGTTTACCATAGTAATGAGAGGTTACTACCAGTGTCATAGCCTTTCCTGGATTACTAAGCTTTTCTAGGTTAGTTAAAAGTTACTGCTATTTGTGATGGCCTACTCTGGGTTGCCGAGTTTACCATAGTGATGAGAGGTTACTACCAGTGTCATAGCCTTTCCTGGATTACTAAGCTTTTCTAGGTTAGTTTAAAGTTACTGCTATTTGTGATGGCCTACCCTGGAATGCCGAAAGTTACCAGGGTAATTTAAGATTGTTACCAGTGTCATGGCATTTTCTGGTACACTTAAAGCTATTGCCATTTGTCATTGATAGTTCTGGGTTGCCAGGTTTACCAGGGTAAATTGAGGTTACTACTTGTGTCATCAACTTTTCTGGGTTACTAAGCTTTTCAAGGGTAGCTAAAAGTTACTGCTACTGGTTGAAGTTTTTTACCAGGGTAATTTGAGGTTACTATCAGTTACTATAGCGTAATTTGGACTACCAATATTTGCTTTCCTTAGTTAACTTTACAGAGCAACTTTTCTATAAGTTACTTTTTGTTATCATGGCGTTGAAATCAAAGTGTGTCTGTTTGTTTTGTTTTGCTTACGACATATGATGATGCTCTAACTGGAAGTCAAAGAAAAATTAAAGGCTTTTGACTTGCTTTATTTGTTTATATTTAGCAGCTTTTTTATCCTTGAAATCGTCGATGTAAATGTCTCATTGGAACCGTTAGCTGATATTCGTTTTATGATTGCTTTTTCGAATTCTTTCTACGAGCTTGAAACGACAAAAAGGAATAATGTCGTTTCGAATTTCGGGGTGTAATCGATTGATTCATAACTATGGTTGATTCAACTTTCGTTGCATTCGTCAATTTATTTGTTATTGCAAGCGGATACCAATTCAACTGTAACGATACTTTTAGACCAGCGTCTCCGAAATCGCGAAGGAAATTTAGCTCTACAGATTCGCCTCAAAACAAGGCAACAAATTTACTCGAAGTCAAAGAGAAGTCGCCCACTGACTTCTACTCACAAGCCGAGGATCGACGTTCAGCACCATCTTCAGTGACAACAACGCCAGTTGCAAGCAGAAGAACGCCAGTAAAGGCGAGAGACGTAAGTAATTTGTAAACTGAATTATTTTACTCTATAGAGGTGATACCCAAAAAGTAATGTAGCAGGACTGTGTTGCCTACTGTATAATCTGTCCATTTATTTTCAACAGATTTAACTCCTTTCCCACTTTTTGTACGAAAGTCGCACTTTGTTACCCTAAACACCTTTAAATAAAAGCAGATTGACCCGGCACAGTGCTTCGTCATGAATAATGCGATTAAATTTTTTAAAAGCCCAGAACTCCGCAATTTCATGAAAATCCGTAGATATGTTTGGTTGGTTTGCATCAACCTTTAAATACAGAATAAACATATATGTTGCTTATCTAAGAACAGCAGTAAAAGGGGAACAACTATCCTGGCAGAATTGTTACCAGCATGGGCACCACTGCAAATACGAAAACCTTCCCTAGAAAGTTTCTGTATGAAAATTTCCTAGCATGAAAAATTTAATAAAGAAACCTGAATGTAAAAATAAATGACATCATTATCAAGAAACTCTTAAGAAATTCTTAAAACGACGATTTTGTGGAATAAAGTTCCCAAAATATTTTATGTAACTTCAGGCACGACATAAGAACGCCTGGAAATTCTTTAAAATTTCTAGTATCTTTTGTCAAAATCCGATTATATGCAATCATAAATGGGTGCTTCTGCTCTTGATATTCAGATTCTGTAATTCCGGACTGGTTTATAGACAAGATTAGGACTTATGCTTTGCTATTCACTCTTTCTGTAGACTATGAATATTGAAGAAGAATATAAGAAAAGACAGGATGGCAAGGATCTTCTCAATCTGGTTGTCATAGGTATGTTTTAATATGGGTATAGCATAGACCTAGGCATCTTACGGCCGGCGGGTCACATCCGGGCCTTTCGACGTTTCTATCCGGCCCGAATGAGGATGTGGACAGTCAGAACATGAATTTTTGTAGGAGTACTTTCTCACTTTACCTACACCACAATTCTATATATATTTTAAAGATATTTACTCCATTAATCTGGTTACCAGTGGCAGTTGAAATAAAATATAATTTATTGCATTTCACATTGGGAGAATACGAAGATTGCACATAATAAGGTTCTCGATGGTTCAGCTCTAAAACACATTTCAGATTTCTGCTGTGGTCTCCTTTTCAGCATTAATTGCCAATCCCCGGTGTAATGGGTGCTAAATGTTTCTGGGAGGGGGGCGTTAGTATAGATCTTCCCGAATATTATTGCTTCATTGAGATAAATCTCTATCCGAATGGAGCATAAAATGCGAGAAATTTTTACTGATGAATTGGATACAGCCCTGTCAATCCCGATGTCTCTTACGCCTATTGTTTTCACCCGGCTTATGACAAGAAACTTTTATCAAACTGCCTTTAGTATTTGCTCCAAATTGAAAATTTTTTAAATACGATGTACGATAGTGCATGTACTGTCGTATTAACCTTGCTGTACATTGCAAAACTTTGCCAAATGCGAATATGATTTCAATTCTGTATAACCTACTTTGAAGCCAGGCCTAATTTCATGGCTCGGTCGTAACCAGTTTTATGGAAATATTTTGTAATAATAGTTTTATGTAAAAAATTCAAAATTGTGCTTTGATAAAACAGCTGCAACAATACCCCCGAGTAGATAACTTGCATCTTTTAGACTAAAACTAGAAAGATCCATAAAAGATGCACTTCATATTACGGACTATTATCATATTATTATATATCATATTATCACATATCATATTACCATAAATCCTGTTATCATATATAATTTTATCATATATCTATCATATGTCATTTTATCATATATCATTTTATCATATTACATTCAGCCTCATCGGTATCCTCTTTGAATTTTCGAAAGTCGATGTGATGTGACAAAACTTGTACAAGTAATTCTCCAAAGGACTCTCCTTAGAGCTTTTAGTAATTATGTCTCCTTAAGCACCCGGTACCCAGGGGAGTCACACGAACCTTTTATCTACGGGGAGGCCCATCTGCAGTTTTCAAATGTCTCCTAAAAGTATCAAAAAATATATTCAACAGACCAAAAACTATCAGCTAAAAAGTGTTGAAATTTCAAAAGTGTTGAAAACCCAGAAATTTCTAAATAGTCATGATTATTTAGACCGCTTCCTATAATAATATGTTAGTTTGTTCCCTTTTCAGGTACCCAAATCAGGTACACATTCACAAGGAAAATTCTTTCCCGTTATTATTAGATAGACACCCCTGTATATGAGAAGTTCCAGTGATCCTCCTGGGGTCAGGTACAATGAGGTTCCACTTTTCTTGAAGTCGATCAGAACGAAATGAGTTTTATTTTCGGGGGAGGAAGGTTGTTTGTTTTGTTCTTCCTCTACTAAACACACTGCCTCTTCATTGGCTACTCAACATTTTTCTTTAGTCCTCGCCTCCATCTTACAATGTTCTGTTCTATTCTTTTGTGGAGTTTTGCATTCTGATTGTATCGTACAGGGCATGTTGATGCTGGAAAGAGTACTTTGATGGGACATATTCTGTTTCGACTTGGCAACGTAACGAAGAAGGCAATGCATAAGTATCCTTTCGTGAAATCAATATGTTCAGGTGTTAGCGTAAATAGAATGAAATTAATCTACATGAAGGCTAAGAAAAATAATCAAGGGTTAGGAGCGTGCAAAGTAAATGTTGTGTAATTCAATTCATGAAACTAGAAAATTGTCAAAAGGGGGGACGCCGTCTCTTCGTTAATTGCAACGAAGAAGCAATAAACGGTAGTGAAGCTACGGCTTTGATCACCGGATTTATTTTTTATGGCATTGAAACACAGAACAAGAATTTAAACAAACAGAATTATTTGAAAGGATGGAGAAAGTAGATTTTGACGTACTCTCATTACTGAAATATTCATGAGTTCTTGGAATTCGCCACAGGGAAACCAGCGTGACACTTCAATGTTCTCAGCATGATCAACAATGTTGTTTTCTGATGAAGCGTGACCAAAACAACGCTAAAAGAAGGTTAAATTGCGGAAGTAGAACATAATAAAACCACACATAATTGTAAATGACGGGAGCGCAAAGTATGCAATAACATTTTGTTTAAATACATTTTATTTTCACATCTTGGTATGCAGCCCCAGTGGCGCAATGGACTAGCGCGTTGGACTTCTAATTCAAAGGTTGTGGGTTCGACTCCCATCTGGGGTGGTCGCTGCATGATTTTTACTCTTATAATTAAATTCGAGTTTACAGGTTTTATATCAGTATTTTAGATTCTACTTTCTTTTTTAATACTTTAACTGGTTGAAAAGAATTTTTTGGACCTAAAAGTTAGCTCTAAAATAAGAATGTTTAGTGTGTTTGTTTACCTCCCAGCTTTATGTTTTTTTCAAAGGATGGAAAGCCAAGAACTCACACTTTAATCTTTCCGATTGATAAAGGTTTATATTAAGCTATTTATAATCATGTTGATATTATTTTAATTTGTATAATATTATGTTTTTTATCTTATATTGAGTTATGTTTCCTTACGTTGTCTTATTTTATGTTACCACCGTACATTATATTTTGTTATATTAAATCATACAATATTATATACTATTATATGTTATTATATTACATCACATTATATTTTACTATATTATGTTATGTTATATTATAATTATTATTATTGTTATTATTATTATTATTATATTATACTATATCATATAATATGATAATTATTTCGTATTATTTCATATCATATATACTTTATTTTTATTCAATATCATATCATAGTATAACATGAACTGTTAATTGTAATGTTGTGATGTCCATTTTTTAGATATGTAAATCTCGAAACCCAAATAGCAGTGCTATACTATCATTTCTAGCTAATTAACAGAGGCTACTTGGGAGGAAAACCTATGTTATCCTTTAACATTTAAAACAGAAACGAAATGGAGTCGAAGAAGGCTGGCAAAGGTTCATTCGCATATGCTTGGGTTCTGGATGAAACTGAAGAGGAAAGAACGAGGTATTTTGTATGAGGAAACTTTATGATCAATCACAGCTGGGCAGAACAAAATTCTCAAAAAGGCCTTGATTGACAGAGTTTCCTCAATTAAGTTTATTATCATATTTGAATTATATATATATGTTTTTTGACTTTTTTTCCACATGTTAATCGTTATCAACTTTTCATACGCTGATGAATGTTTCTGTTTCTAAAAAAAATGTACATAGATAATTAGGACAGTGTTGTTCCTCTCTTTACGCTCAACCTCATGACAAAATGCTGCATTGCCAAACCAAGCAGAACAGCGTTTTTTATATGCATATGCAATAATCGTTTTTTAAAAAATGGCTATTTTATATTCTTTCAGGGGTATAACAATGGATGTCGCCATGACGACATTTGAAACCAAGACAAAATCAATAACGTTGATGGATGCACCTGGTCATAGGGATTTTATACCGAACATGATACAAGGGACGGCACAGGTTTGTTCTTATCATGACACTCTATAGAAAGATTCTCTTAGGAGATAGTTAACCAGTGGCGTAGCGCAGTTTAGGGCACCTTAGTTTGATAACCAAGGGCCCCCGACCAAGATGGGCCCCAAAATTATTTCTGTATCCATGTTTTTAAGACTTGAGCTCAAGTTCATCTCATTTTCAACATTGTTTACTGTTTTGTAATATGCAAGATGTCTAAAACTAGATGGATTTTAAATTGTTTTCGTCTCTTTCTTAGTTCTAAGGCTACAGATAATATATATTTGGACTACAGACCATAATGTATAGTATGTTAATCTATGCTGCTTAGTCATGTTTAATAATAGGTCTTTTTGCATAAGTATACCCCGTTGACATTAACAGTGCGATTTTTGTTGATTCCTTTTCAGGCTGATGTTGCTATACTGGTTGTTGATGCAAGTGTTGGGGAATTTGAGTCAGGCTTTGAGCAGGGTGGCCAGACGCGAGAGCACGCGCTTCTTGCACGTTCACTTGGAGTCAGTCAGATTGTTGTTGCAGTCAATAAAATGGACAATGTATGTTACACAATTAAAATAACTATAATTTCACCATTCTTTCATTCTCCGTTCACTCCTCATTCCGTACCTTTACTTCCATATTTTCTTTCTTTCTATTATTCTTCCTGTGTATCATAAAATATTTCTTTCCTTTTGCACTACGTCATCTCTTTATTTTCACGCTGGTGTTGTTCTATCAAACATTGTTTTGTGTATAACCTTCATCTGCACTCTCCACAGGTTGGTTGGTCTTCAGAACGATACCAAGACATCGTAGGGAAATTGAAAACGTTTCTGAAGCAGGCTGGCTTCAAGGTATAACTTGAATATATTAATCTGTCTGATTCATCAAAGTATTTACTCTTTCTATCAATGCAGAGCTCTCTAATCGGGCATTTTCTAAAAACTTTTTTTAGCAAAATGCGCCACAGCCTGTCTCTATACGCGCCAGACAATCAAAGTAAACACAGCGTCCGTGGTCCCAGTAAAACATGTTATTCCATTGGTCCATGGATGCCCAACCTATTAATACCAGTCTAAGCACTTTCAGCTTTCTGATAGCCCGGACGTCTTGCCAGTGCCCTTGGGCAGTGAATAATGGCTTTATAGCGAGGCACTGGAAAAATCTGAGCTGTTTGAAGTGATATTATTCGCTGAAAGATGTTATCATTTGCATCATTTGATCATGCTCATTCATTCTCTATACACAGGACAGTGATGTGGCGTATATTCCATGCAGCGGCATGACAGGTGAAAATCTCATTGAGAAGGCAAAAGAAGCCAAGCTGACGAGTTGGTATAACGGTGCATGCTTAACAGAACAAATTGGTACGAAACGAGTATTACCTATTAAGATTTATTCCATTTTTTTCAATCCTTTCCATGTTAAAAATTCACAACATACAATTTTCAGTTTGAATTACATTATTGATCAGAGTAAAACGTCAAAACAGCAGACACTAGGCACATACTATATAATTTTACAACGAGTTTGCACGTAAGAATCTTGTATGTGGGCTAATCGAGGAGAAAGCGCCCCTTTGTTTAAACTATATTTTTATATTGTGTTGTTTGCTATCTAGCTTGTGAAGGTAGTTTTTAGGACACTGAGAAGCTTATGCTTATCGAGCAGTGCCTCTCGAGATAACACCTCGTAATTGCTACACCTGCAATTACCGAGATTTGGCGACTCTCCTTTCTCTGAGGAAAAGTTTTGTCATGTTTTGGAAAGTTTTGAAAAGGACTCAAGCCACGAACCCTTGGGTCTGTAGTCAATGCCCCAACGGCTGAGCCATCCTCTCGCCCACTATGCAGTCAATTAGAGAAGAACTTCCTTTTTGTGTTTTTAGGGGAAAAGTAAAGGTTTTTCTGTAGGTCAGTCTCTCAGATTCACAAATTTGAGAAACGTCTCTTAAAGATCATAGTAATTTATTTTAAGACAGAGCAACCCAGCTGACCGTAATTTAAAAACATAAGTACTCATTTTGGATTGATATTTCAACCTTGATTAAATATAATCTCGCCTTCGTTTAAAAGAGTGTTGATAGGTAAGGTTTGGGATTTTTATTTTCAGGATTAATAACAACATCATTTATATTGTTTTGCAGACAAATTCAAGCCTCCTGATAGACCTATGGATAAGCCTTTTCGCTTGTGTGTTTCTGATGTGTATAAAGGTGGGTTATTTCATCATATGTGTCCGCAATGAGGTGTTCGATGATCGAGATACCAGTTAGCACTCTCGATCAATTTTTGTCAAGCACAACATGCTTGATTTTGTTCCATAGTATTAAAGCATTTATGTTACGAGGGTCACTCCGAAATTATTGAGATTTTCAAAATTCGCGCCAAATCCAACGTTATAAAACAGGTTTCCTTAAACTTACACATTTATAAGCGTTGTTTGCAAATTCTTGTCCATTTCCACTCAAAGATATCTTTTTAACAAACTTTTAAAAGAGGGGACTCTCGCTGTAAATTTCATTTTCGAAATGGAGCTTGAAAGACGCGATTTTCGCGCAATGATATATTACGATTTTAAAAAGGGATTAAAACAAGAGGAGTGTCTACAACAACTAGTTGCAACTTTTGAAGATCGTGCACCATCAAGGGCAACTGTTTTTCGATGGTTTGCAGAATTTAAACAAGGGAGGGAGAGTCTGAAAGACGACCCCCACCCGGGAAGACCACCAACGGCTGTGGTCCCAGAAACTATAGCTGCTGTAGAAAAGCTACTCAAAGAAGATGGCCGATTGACCTATGAAGTGATGCAGGAAAAAGTTGGCATTGGATCGACAGCATTAAATAAAATTTTGCATGATCATCTTGAAGTAAGAAAGGTTGCAGCTCGCTGGGTACCCCATTGCTTAACAGAGGCACAGAAAGAGCATCGGGTAAACTGGTGCCAATTTATGCTTGAAAAGTTTGATAGTGGAAGGTCCAAACGTGTGTATGACATCGTCACAGGTGATGAAAGTTGGATTTACCAATTTGACTCAGAAACGAAACGCCAGTCGTCAGTCTGGATCTTTCCGGGGGAGCACCCACCACAAAAATTCAAGCGCTCCAGAAGCGTCGGCAAAAAGATGGTCGCTTCTTTTTTTGGAAAAACGGGCCACGTGGCAACGATTCCTCTTGATGATCGCCGCACAGTTAACGTGGATTGGTATGTAAACCAGTGCATACCGAAAGTGCTAGATGCATGGCGAGAAAAACGTCCGAAAACTGGTTTGCGCGGGATCCTATGGCACCATGACAACGCATCAGCTCACACTGCAGCATTGACAGTTGACTTTCTGCACGAAAATTCCATTCAGTTAGTCACCCACCCACCATATTCACCCGACTTGGCACCTTGTGACTTTTTCCTTTTCCCTACCATCAAAGAAAAACTGCGTGGAACGAAATTTGATAGTCCGGATGAAGCCGTAGACGCGTTTAAAGAGGCGATTTCGGACCTTCCTGGTGACAAATGGACAAATTGTTTTTCTATTTGGTTTAATAGAATGAAACTTTGCGTAGATGCTAATGGAGAGTATTTTGAAAAGCTGTAAAAATTTGAGCCTATTCTCATAAGCCGTTTTTGAAAATCTCAATAATTTCGGAGTGACCCTCGTACCTGAAACAAGAGAAAACAAAACTTGGTGAGTGAAAGAACACTTTTTAAACTGCGAAAATTATTTTCATTTCCAAAGTTCTCAACATGCCATTGATTGAACAAGGCTTATTCGTCAAGCTATAATGATAGTAATTAAACATTCTGTCCGGAATTTGAATTTATTTGTGTAAAGTATCATTACATTTTGTTTCCAAAAGTCTTTGATATTGTATATTTGTGATATTTCTTTTAAAAAGCATGGCTGATCTGTCCAGTAGTATGTTCATGAATTTCGTCGCCACCAAACCAATATCCTGCTGACGATTTTTCTTCCCACTGCAAAATCAATAAAAAACTGATCGAGCTTTATGATTTTAGGTCAAAGTGGTGCATTCATTGTTGCTGGAAAAGTTGAGGCAGGCCATGTGCAGAATGGAGACAAAGTACTGTTAATGCCGGCTGGTGAACAAGGATCTATCAAAGGTACTCGGCCCCATCTTTGGTACTTTGTGCCTTAAAAGAAAATGACTTTATTTAAAGCTGGCGATAGTATTACGCGCAGGGTAAGGTAAATGTGATAGTCTGCCATTAGCCAAAGGCTACTCTACAGATTTTTAACGATACCCCCTGGGCGCTTTGCTCAACAACATACCCCCTGGGCGCTTTGCTCAACAGCATACCCCCTGGGCGCTTTGCTCAATAGCATACCCCCTGGGCGCTGTTGAGTATTGGATCATTAGTCCGTCCTACGCCTGAACCATTCCAGAAAAGAACCTGGCACGCCCCCGAATAAAAAAATCCATGCGCACGAAGAATACTTCGCAGTCTGGGGCTAATGAACATACATGTATGAGCTATGTAGACATGACCATACATACACTGCGCTGCAATCAGTAAATGCCCTGCCTATGACAAATATGAATGGCAATTAAAGTTTGAGGAGCAACATTCTTTAGGATATGTTGATGTATTTTAAGTTAACCTTCATCAAAGCTTTTTTCCAGCTGTTCAACAGTTGTTCGATTCTGCACCGAATCTTTTTGGGTCCATTGGTCTGTTTTATATATATTTTCTTAATCTGTTTTGTTATGGTTAAGGTTTAGGCAACGCAGTTGCTGTAACGCTAGATCTAAACACAGCTTTTTGTCATGCTTTATTATTGATTCTAGCCCTAGCTGTGCGGGAAACATCCGTGAAATGGGCTGCCGTTGGTGATCACGTGACTATGACAGTAACTGGTGTTGATGTTGCACACGTGAGGTACTTGGTATTAGATATACATGCTCTATTTGTTTGTATTTGATAGTAATCTGTTTACAGACCGTTTTCCGAAATTTGCGGTTCATGAATTTCAAGTCCTAATTTTCTATCAAACGAAAGATTGCCCCGTGGACACCTCTAATAAATAGTGGATGTTTCTTATTAGTACGTGGATCTTAGATTCTGAAACTGCAATAACACGAATATCCCGAATACATCTTTAGCAATTCAGACGGAATAATTCCGTCACACACTAGCTTATACCGGACCATAGGCTATCATGACGGGCTGTAGCGGGTCAGCTCGGTGTGTAGTCCATAGAACCGCATCGTGGCCGGTCAAACCTAACCCTGCCATAGCCTTAGGTTTGACTTTAAATTTCGAGTAAAACGAATTTTATCTCCTCCACAGTGTTGGAAGTGTCTTGTGTGATCCGTATATCCCAATTAAAGCTGCTTCACGGTTCACTGCTCGGATCGTTGTATTTAATGTGGAAATGCCAATAATTAAAGGATTTATGGTACGTACTTGCATTTTACTGGTACATTAGAATAACTGCAATTTGCGCACCTCAACTAATATGGTATCCCTTAGAATTCACAAACCATTGCATTACATGACCAACTTCAGCATTTTCTTTTTCCCCTAATATATGATCAAATTCAAATTGATTGCTTTTACACGGTCCTCGTAAAAGCAATGTATCCGTCTAAATATAAGAAACGCATAAACCTTGTCTCAAACTGCTGATAAATTCCTGATCTATACCATCAGACCCTTGCTTGTGATAGGCCTTGCGGTGGTGATAAGTGTGACTGATCACGTGAAGCGTATGTTCAAAGGAGGGCTAGCTAGCATAACTGATCACGAGAAACTCATTAGAAAAGTTCGCGAGCATAACTCATCCAGGGGTGGACAATTTCGGTAAAAAGGTGTTCCCCCGATGAAAGACCACTTTAAGTGGTCTCCCGCAGATTGCATGTGGTCTCCCAAAACGGAACTCTGATGACAGGGGTTGACATTCCCTTTAGAAAATTTGGTCACCCGGCGGTTACCCTGTGAAACGATAAGCGGTCTCCCGCAGATAAAACCGGTCCTGGGGGCGCGAGGATCGAATTGTCCACCCACCCCTGCTGATCACATGAAGCTCAGAAGAAAGGTGAACATACATAACTGATCAAAGGAAAATGACATCAGAGCCCAACACCACAGCGATGCTGCTCGTTTTATATGGATACATTTACCTAGAGGCTCTTCTTTTCCGCTAGGAAGCAAATAATCCGGACCCTCCTGTTATAACAGATTCAAGAATACTCACCCATAATTTATGCTCTGGTCCATAAGTATAAGGTCCCCTAAAATATAAGCACCCCTAAAACGGCAATAAACGTTAATAAATCTTTGATACCCTCTCTGGACGTTACCTGCGTCTGTATGGTCTGAAGAGTATCAGACAACAAGTATATAGGTATGTTTTGTTTCAGCTCTTTATACTCAAAGATAATCAGTTTTGATGCAAGTGCCTTTAAATTTACTTTTAGGTTGTATTTCACTGTCAAAGTCTTGGTGAAACAGCGACTATCACAAAGCTTGTCAGCACTCTTAATAAAAATACTGGAGAAATTGCACAAAAACGTCCACGGTTAGTTTCTTTATCTCCTTGCCCTTTTTGAGGTTAGACTTGGCTGATTTGATTTGTCAAAGGGTAGCAGATAATATTTTCAGTATATTGAAATGGTTTAGTATCTATATCGTTACTTTCTCGGTACGGGTACATTCTATATGCATTTGTTCTTCGACCCATTTTTCCTCAGATTTCTGTGTCTGCTTGTTTCTACCGTAAGTGCCTACGTAATACTTTACTCTTTGTTCAAGAATACTTGAAGGACATCCAAGCTTCCAGGCTTGTTTAGGCAAATAAGACTAGTAACATTTAATCGTGACCTTAGAAAAAGTCGATTGAATCATATTTCGTCAATAAAGAATTTCGTATTGCAACACTAATTGCAACACTGTTTTCCTTATGAAACACTAATTAATCCCTACACATCAATCAAATAACTTTTCATTCCAATGTATGGTTTTCAGTTCTACTATATGCTTCCTCGTAGGTTTCTTGGAAAGCACGCAAATGCCATCATACAGCTTCAAACTGCTCGGCCAGTTTGTGTTGAGTTATACAAAGACAATAAAGTTTTAGGTAGATTTATGCTTCGTTATGGAGGTAAAACCATAGCTGCTGGAGTTATAACAGAGGTGTGTTTGCCAAACTGCGTTTTTGATTGTTTCTCGAATTACCCTGTGTACCAGAATCTAAGAGAACAAAGTTAGTAAGAACAAGGCAGAAAAATTGCAACTTTCCTTACCCATTCCCATCGCAATTTCCCTCCCCTGTTCTTATTTCCTTTGTCTCCCTGGTACTCTGGTACCCAGGCCAATCTTGAAAGTAATCTTAATAATAATCATTACCATCATTTCAGCACCATATATTATTCATTGTCAGCTTTTTTATTCGTCGCCATCGTCGTCATAACCATGATCGTAATCACTAATCATCACGATCACCGCCATAACAATTACAATCATTATTTTGAATCATCAATGTCATCATCAATCATAATCGTCCCCGTCACCTAAATGATTACTAAAACCATCTAATAATCAAATCATCAAATCATTCAATCATTAATCAAATTATTCATGCTCACGTTTTATTTTGAAACACACAAGTTTTGTAAATCGTTATCCTTTAAAATGTGAAGTGTGAATTCTAAGTTTGAATGCTGCATCTAAGAGTATTTTTGAGTTAATCTGGTTTTAGTTTGATTTAATCAGCATTTCATTTTTTATGTTATATCTTAAGTCGTTATAGTTTTATGTCAACAACTTTTCTTTGTTTTTCAGATACGAAGGTCCTAAATACAAAATTATACGCTGTTTGGCAATGGATTCAAGAAAAGTATCAATCTTTAGACGTATTTTGAAATAATATCATTTATATTTTTTCTTCAAAACAACTAACTTAATTCGGATACATGAAAATACGCAGTTTGGATTGATAATTTCCTATTTCATTTTATCATATTTTGCTTGGCTTTTTTGTTGGTAATATTTTAACGCTTTTCCATTATATTTAATTCAACTGGTTGGAAAAGATCAGAAGCTGAATAAGATAAAGCTTTATTTACATAGAAAATGGATGATCCCTTGCTAAGTCATTCGTTATTTTTCACTTGTTTTGCAGGAAATTCTTTATTTTAATCAAGAAAACGGGTGATAGTACCCAGAATAACGCCCTTTTGAAAAGTTTGCAAATCGAGTAACAGCTATTGGACTTGATCGATGGCAACCCCTAGGTACTCCAGGTCTTCGCTTTGCTCCTTCGTCTTTAATTTAGATAGTTTTGATTCATTAGTATTTTGTTAAAGATAGTAACATGTATTTGTCACTTTTTAAGAATTGACCTTTTGCCTTTTAAGAATTGTTTCTTCGCCATTAAATCTGGTAGCACGAGAATCGTTGCAGAATTCCTCTCTTGACATTTTTGCTTTATGTAACAGGTCACACCTTGATGAGATTTTTGTAACTTAGATTTCTTTAGTCCCTTTGCCTTTTGCCTTTTAAGAATTGTTTCTTCGCTATTAAATCTGGTAGCATGAGAATCGTTGCAGAATTCCCCTCTTGACATTTTTGCTTTATGTAACAGGTCACACCTTGATTAAATTTTTGTAACTTAGAAATACTTTAGTCCAAGATTCCTTTAGCCCTTTTGACTTTCAGCAAAAATGTTGTGGTGTTTTTTCCTCATTACCTGAGACTTTAAGGACATCGCTAATTTGCCTTTATTATCAAATTATTCATGTACCTCTTATAATCAATCACTCGCTGTGTTTGACCTGAAAGTTGGTACACCTTTATATTTTTATAATTCGAAAAATGACCTTTTTCCAACACCTCAGTATAATAATTACATTTCTTTATTAGAATTCTCCCTTAATATTTATTTCACTCTATCATCGTAAGATAGACAAAATATCTTCATTCACAATCCACTGCAAAATAATTTTTCTGATGCATTATCTATTGTGCAATACCACCATTGTTTCTCAATGCTTGCTCCCTTAAGCAAGATAGCTTTCGGTTGTTTGATTTTTCCCAGTAATTAAAAGAATTTTGCATTTAATATGCATACATTCTAAGATTTTCGTTTACCTCAATGAACGCTTTGCATGATATGGTTTTATTTCTTGTAATGAGCTAAGCAAGTGTTGTATTGCATCAGTTTTGAATGGGACCATTTTTGCAACCCCCCTCCCTGACTTCTTTGTTTTCCATCTTACTGATATAGTTCATACCTTGAAAGAAAAAGATGGAATACTCCCAAAATCGATCTTAGTTTCTTCATCAGTTTTGAATGAGGCCAGTTTTGCAACCCCCCCCCCCCCGTCTTCTTTGTTTGTTACTTTACTGTAACTAGCTCATACCTTGAAAGAAAAAGATGGAATACTCCCAAAATCGATCTTAGTTTCTTCATCAGTTTTGAATGAGGCCAGTTTTGCAACCCCCCTCCCCCCCGTCTTCTTTGCTTGTTACTTTACTGTAACTAGCTCATACCTTGAAAGAAAAAGATGGGATACTACCAAAATTGATCTTAATTTCTTCCAAGGACAATTAGAAAATGACTTAGCAGAGACAAAAATAACACCTTAGTTATAGGAACGTTTTTATATTCTATTCCTTTTTTCCCAGTTCTGTTGTCCTATTGTATACAAGAGAAGGTGGTATTTGCAGTAAACTCAGGACCTGAATGGGTACTGCCTATTCCTTTGTTTAGGAAGAGTTTACTCCAGACAAGAAACGTTTAATTGTATCCATTCCACTTCACTTAAGCTTGAGATGCCCGATATAATTAATGCGTCAAAACAATTTATTTTGGTCATTTGATATTTAATACCAAGACAATATATACAAAGGATTTCTTACGTGTTTTTGAATTAAATGCTTAAGAATGACTTAAGCTTCTCCTTGATTACGTATCTCATTAGTATTTTGTAAAATTCCCTGGTCGTTTACTCTGCATCCAATGATGGGAGTCCCGTGTTTGGTGTTATAACCATATACTATCCAAACAGGGATTCGGAAGGCGTTTTGCAAAAGGAGCCATTAATCGAAGTATTCCTGGATGATGAATCTCTTTCTAAGGTTGGTTCCAGAGGGGAAAGCCTCATATTTGTAGACTCTGGGAACTCTAGATTTCCCCTGGATCAAGAACTCTGATTCCCAATATTTTATCAATCATTGCATTTTTTTATTAGACTTTGCATTGGAGTGGCAATTCGCTGAAAATGCCTTCCAAACCCCAGTATGGATAAAATTTGGAATATCTCATCATTATCTTCTGGTACTCAAGTAATTCGGGATATAGATAATCTGAGAGTCAATCCAATGTCAAACTGCTAATATTCTCCAACGAGGCTGGCCTCATCTATTTCCAGCATATGATGCATTACCCATAGTTGCTGATTATTTTCCAGTTCTGTTTCTGCCCTTTTCTCTGATCTGTTCTATCTGTTCTGTTCTGATCAGCTCTGCAGTCTTCGAATCTTTGAATTGGAAAGAAGCTTTAGTCCTAAATGTTTCGTCCAAAACCGATAAATTATGTTGATTCTTAAAGAGTTTAAGCTTACAAGTGTCCATTAGATGAATGAAATCATAGATCATAAAATCTTTGTAATTTGTATCTTAGAAATCTCTAATCTTACCGTAGAAAGGATAGAATTTTTCGAGAGGGGTTTCAGCATATTTCATATAGGAACTAAAGTATTTTAGTTAGAACCAAAAATATTTTTATAATTTTGGAGGGGCGCGGTTCCCTTAGTGCAGTGGTAGATATGACTCTGCTGTAGTGAAGGGCCGGAATACTTCTTTGCAAATTTTAATTTTCTCTAAATGTCACCCCTTAACGGGAAAGAAAAGCAAAATCTTGTCTAGAGTGATATGATCAAAATTGATACAATACATTTCTGCAAGGGGTCACAAAACGCAACAACAGCCTGACCTAAAATGACTCTGTGGAGGAGAGGGTGCAATGAATTTTTCAGCGCTCCAAAAATGGCGGCAAATATGGATTTCCTTTCGTTTGCATTTTCATTTGTGGTGTTAGCTGGTGGTGTTATTGGATATTTGAAAGCTGGTAAGCCTCTGTATATTTGATTAATTCCCCTGATTTTAATTACCTCGACCTTATATGTTTTGCTGGTTTATTTTACCATCCCAGATTAGCTCGCTTTAGCTCAGCTTTTCATTCATGTGATGCCTATTTAATTTGTTTTCAGAAGCTCCATACTTGCCAGCGTATAAGATGTTTAATCCTAGAGGATTATCATGTTTAATCCTGCTATTCTACTTCCCTGTTTAATTGCTTCCAAGGGCTTTTTTATCGATCTTTGCCCCTTTTCACTGGAGAACCAAGATGGCCTGCCTGGAATTTTTTTATGGAAGTTTTAATAAATTCGTTCTTCGAATAATGGCTTTCTAGTTATGTATAGTTGGTTCTATGCAAACAGCTAAGTATCAGTCAAAAATGAATTCTATACTTAAATTTTTGTACCAATTTTTATTTCTGACTGAATGTAATTTAGTCCACACTCGGTATAGTTGAAAAGTTAACTGAGAGATGAAATAGGCGATAGTAAGGAGCCAAAATGGATTCCGAGGCAGTTGCACTCCTGGGAAATTTTTGTAAAATTTCGAGTGCCCTCCTGCACACCTGAAGATGGGTGTGGGTTGGGCGTGATTTGGGTGTAGCTCAAATTAAAACGTTTTTTGAAATATGGCAAAACTAGTTTCTAAATTTGCTTGCAACTGAGATTGAAGGAAAGTGTGCAGTTGCACATGGGGGAGCATTGAAAAATGAGGCCACCTTTGTGTGAAGCAAGCAGAAAATTTTTATAAACACATTCTCTAGATTAGCTTGAAATTGCTTTTAACTATTTTTAAGCATACTTTTGTTACATTTGATGAATTCAATTATTTGTGGGGCTCCCTTGACCTTGAGGCATTTTACCCCCTGCCTTTTTGTGGTTGCCCTGCTTAGTGACCCTTTAGAATGATCATTTTTTTGCTTTTATAAATATTATATCTAAAACTATTCCTTTAATTGCCAAGCCTTGAGGGATTTTATTAACAGCCACATATGGAGTGGTAGGTAAGCATTGTACATTTCTCAATAATTGAATTTCCCTAAGATGTAAAATTGACGTAAACAGAAAATACGCCAGAAATAATATGCACATAGTAAAAAATTGCTGGGAAATTTTGCTCACACTCTGAAGTGCACATATGTCACAAATGCACCCTTGTCACTTGTCACAAATGCACCCTTGCACTCCAGGATAATAGTTTTTACATTCCTGAGATCTCGTGGAAAGCTGCTGTGAAGTCCAAGGGGGTTTTAGGTATCTGGAATCAGCAATAGGTCATTCTATCCAAAGTGTCCTTAAGTATGTTTTCAAAAGTTTGCTATTTGTTTCTTGCTGTGATCTCAACTTTATTACTTAGTCCAGTTTAAAATGTTAAATCATACAACACATGAGAAGATCAGTCTAGAAACATTTCTGGGAATTAACAAAGTGGTAAAATTTAAGCTTTCCATCTGCAACAAGTGAGAAAGTTTTCAACAAGTGTGGTTTTTTATCATTGGTTAAAAAATATACACCGTGTTGAAATCCAGTTAGAGCCAGTTGAGTAAATTGCAAACAATCAAGAAATCAAGAAAACAAAGTTATAAGACTATATATATCATTTGAAATTTTATTCGTCTGAAATCCTCTTCTGGAACTGTCAACTTTAAGAACATATATAACAGATTACCCTATGATAATAAATTCAAATTGCAAATTTGTACTATATATAACCTGTAAATTTTTATTGCGGGTATTAATTTTAAGGACCCTGCACATTTTTATTAATGGTGTTGTCAAGGTGTGTGAAAAATCAAATTTTCAGATACAATATTCTTTATTACCTTTAATTCTCAGTACAAAATTACAATCAAATTTTCAGATACAAAATTTAAATTCTTTGGGGTCAAACAGTAGTAAGGCCAACAGTGTTTGTTCTAACATTGAGTCAATTGATCTTGAGTTTTAAATTTCTTTTAATTTATTCAATGGGAGTTTCTGGATTCAAATGCTCAAATTCAATTTTTGCCATTGCTTAGAAAAAATATTTCCTATACTGCTGCATAACATTTACCTAGATCATAATCATAACAGCATGATTATCACCCCAAAAAGCTGATATAATTACTGTTTATTTCAGGAAGTACAATGTCCTTGATGTCTGGAATTGTCTTTGGACTGATTCTTGCATTGGGTGCCAGCCAGACTTCACACAATCCAAAAAATGTCTGGATCTCTCTGGGTAAACTTTTCTTATTCACATTTACAAATTCTTTATTTATTGTTCGTTGCTAAGAACTCCTTCAAACCCCCCCCCCCCCTCCCTCCTCTCAGAAAAGCAACTACCCTTCTTCTATACGCCAAATGTACTTAAGCCTAAGTTTCTTTCTGTTCTATTAAGACTTGACAGCAGAATAACCCTGAACATCTTTCAATTGGATAACGTAAGACTGAAACCACAACTGTTAATGATTTTGATCTCAGTACTCGAGTTATTTTTACAAAGAATGCTATGGTCAACAAAGGCTTTTTTCAGGCTGGTAATTTCTACTGGCTTTCTTATATCCACTGGGTTTTTTGGCTTCCTTTATATTTGCAATTGCCAAGATGATTATGTACTGACATTACTCTAGAACTAAAAGTCTGCTGAAATATTTTATTGTAATAAATTTATATTGAAATATTTCTTAATCTATTGTAATAAGAAAAACCACCTCGAATTGCACCAAAAAACATTTGAACAATCTTGTTGATTTGACTGTACATTTTTAGTTGGTAGAAATTGTTGTAACCAGGCAAAATGGTGACGAGAATCCAATGTTATGAGATAAATTTTTAAAATAAATCAAATAAAACGAATAATAATATTTTGCCCCAGCATACATAGCTTTATCAGAGTAAAAATCTATTTTTCTACTTTTTTCTGGCATTTCTTAATTATTTTAACTGGCATATCTTAATTTCTGGCATTAAACTTATTTGGTGAGCTTGTAAAAAGTCTTTTCTACATAATTTGGTTTGGCAAAATTTGGTTCAAAAGAGTTCAAAAGTATGACATCGTCAAAATATATTTTTAGTGTTTTTTTAATATTGACTACATAAGCTAAAAGATTACCAGAAGTACATCATAAGTGAGCAAAATATGTTGAATATGCCATAAATTAGATGAGATAGGGCCAATTAAACATTTGTAGTTTGATAATGGATCATGTTATGTTGGCTCTACTTTTGAAGTTATGAATAGAGACCAAATCATCAAGGTTTGATGAGGAAAGAACCTGTGCTCATGTGACCATATCTCAGTCTTGACAGATTTAAATGATTTTGCATATTAAATTGTATTTAAAGATGCTCTCCCAGGCTACAAGATTCAAATCTGAAAATTCTAAAAATAAACTTTTGTGACATCTTCTCTTAAAAACTCCATTGACAATGCTCCATAATTTTTGACACAACCATTCTTCTAAAGGGCTATTTGGTTGATAAGAACAAGATTGGGTCAATGTGTTAACTTTGAGTATATTATACATTTTAAAAAAAAGTCCAAAACCTCATAGCTACCATACTTGTACAAATAAATTTTCTAAAAAAACTGGCTGCAAGAGCAAAAAAAGGAATTACCAAACAGAAAATGTATTCAGGTTCATAGAATGCACAGCAACTTTCATTATTGCAATTTTGTTGCCGTCTAGTTGAAGTTTTATTTCTAGTTCCAAATGAAAGAACCTTATATCTCAAATGAAAGCTCCTCAATTCTGGATATTTGAAAAACTTGCTAATACACACATCTACTAATTGGCAACCAATCATGAAAAAATTACCTTTTGTTACCAGACATCTCAATGGCGAGATATAGATACCCAAATTTCATGTTTGAAGCAAGACAAGACATGTTTGAAGGTAAACATTGAAAAACTGAAATGAATACATGAGCAAAGCTTTTCAAATATTTATTCTAGCAATTATAGAGAATCTTCTCTATTATACTATTTTAAACAATGTAAATATAACGAAATAAAGTTTAAAAGAACAATAAAATACCGAGTCAAACTTAAAAGCATGTATTATCATTTAGTGTTTGTTTCATGGACACAAGTCAGTTTTCGTTGATAATGCGTTTAGCTGTCTCGATAATTTTGTCTCCAATATTTTCATTTTTGTTAATGAAAACAAATTCCACGTGATTTTTGATTGACGGATCATCGTCCTTCGAATAATCTTCCATTATCATCTTCATCGTTTCGTAAAAAACAATGGTCTGGCTGTTCCTTTCTTCCTCAGACATACCAACCTTCTTGTGGCTGCACATTTCTCTCAGGACATTAAGCGGCGTTGCGTATTCAATAGCGGCGTAAAAAGGACCTTCGTCAGAATCCACGCGGTAACACGAATGCACGTACTTTCTTTGCCGTATCCCACCGACATTTTCCCTGACTGGTTCAAGGTTCTCTGAATAGGAAATTCGCTTGTCGGCTTTGCTTATATCGTGGTGAATGGAACAATCGGCCGGGACCAGTATCAGCAGCTTGTCCAGTATACTGTCCTTGTTTTGGCTGCTTATTGTGTTATGTATGAATTTGGGCAAGACCTTTTTTAAGTAGCCGAAGTAGAAACCCCATCCTAGGCCTACCGCTGGGTTCCGTGCCCGTGCACGAAAGAACCAGGTTAAGTGAGAGACCAATGCAACCACGAGTGGCAGCTCCAATTTTGCCAAAGTGCTCACCGCTGCAGAAAGCAATCCGAATGAAATGCTGAGTATAAGATCCCTTGTAAGATTTTTTCTGTTGAACTCACAGTTTAAAGCAGTTTTTAACAATGCCCCTTTACGCCCTTTAAAAAGCAGCACATTTTGAAGCACGATTAAAACTCTAGAAAACAACACATACCCGGCAATTCCAGCAGTTCCTAACAACACCAATCTCAATTGGATTTCCATAATGACCGAGGAGAATTTGAGCACTTCTGTGATCACCTATGATTTGTCTTGGATGCTGTTGAAATCCTGTTCATATACAGTAAGATGTTTATAAAAGGGGATGTCCCGATTCCAGGGAAACTACTGAAAGTGTGTAAATAAGGGAAAGGCCACAATACTAGAAACTACTGAAAGCTTGACAATATTAGTTTCGTTTTACCAGCATGATATGATTTGTTTTCAATGAAAATGCGAGCGCTGGTAAATTCCCTGATTTATATTTTACAATAGATTCAAAAGTACTCTTAAAAAGTGAATAGCCTAATTTCTTTTTCATAATAAGTGGTTGACTTGCCCAAGTATCAGTTATTAGTCAAAGAAAAAGCAATAGATTTGAGAAAAAAGAACAAATTTGTAGTTTTTTCTTTGATCAATAACTGAGATTTGGGCAAGTCAAGATAAGTGGGGAAACCCATCAGATGCTGGGGGAAACCCCTCTTTTTTCCTAATTAAAAGGTGATCTCCCTGCACCTGTCTGGATATAACAGTTGGCAAAACGACTTGTTACGCGGGGAAAACTCTATATTTATTCCTACTTTGGTGCTTTCCAGATTTTTTAAAATCGACCCATTCACAATATCTCTAAATATAACTGCTTCTTACTGACTTCGGTTTGGTCCAAATTCTTTTTATAAAAATAATGTTTATAAGAATATTCAGGCTCAAAATCATCCCATCCGTAAGAACACAGTTTCACGTGTTTCTGTGTAGCTTTTTATTTAAACAGTAGTTTGTAATTGGGATTTAACTTGTGTTCAGAGGCGGACCCAGAGCAAACTTGAAGGAGGGGCAGTTGGTAGTGGGGGCGCTGAAAAAATTTAAAAATAGCTGACGAGAGTACGCTGTAAACAACAATTTCAGACCCATTTTCGGAATAAACAACATAGCTTTGAGGTAATCCTCGAAGCAAATTAACCTGTCGGTCTCAGATACTATTTCACCTGATTCTCATCCTTCAAAAGGGGCGCACAATTGCCAAAAAAGGGGCGCCAGACTTGCTTCAACTCGTCGAGGGAGGAGCAGCTGCCCCTAGTTGCCCCCCCCCTCCTTAAATCCGCCACTGCTTGTGTTCCATGTCTCACTGGAGTCATATTTATTATTGATTTGATGGAAATGAATCTTGTAGTTTTCTATACCGCTCGAGCCTAACTGCTCTTCACAGCACAACACGGGTCTTTGACTTCTTGAAAGTCAGTTTCAGAACTCTTTCTTCTGGAATTTTTACGAAGGAGTTTCCAATGTCAATTTGCATTCAAAGAATTCGTATATTTTGATATTTCCGTCCTTTTTCGGTGATTAACTTTTCTTGTTTTGCTCATGCCATCTCATTCATTGGCTCCAGTGTGTGCATCAGTCTGGCGGGTGTTCCCCCTTTTCCACGAATTCAAATCTTGGATTAAAATGAGGCCGCTTCGTCGTCCTTTTGTGCACTGTGCTATTATATAAAATCGCATACGGCCAAAAATTAAGACTCAAACCGCTACAGCATTTCTGTTCAAGATGATTTTGGCGATTTCTTACTGCTTATTTCAAGCATTGCTCCTGAATTTCTTCTCTGGCCTTCTTCTTGCTGTTGTCATGGACTACTCAAGGTGTAAGGGCAGTATGTCCTTCTTAGGCCGACATCAAAGTTTGAAACTTCTATTGATGCCAATCAATGTTTGGATGGAAAGAGTGCAAGATATTATCAATAGAATCGATAGAAAATGCTTGTTTTTTGTCACCTTCAAGTCCATGATTGATATTTTGGTACACTTAAACAACAATCCCACGATGAATTCACATTTCGGACAGACATGCCTTGCCCTGACCCCAATAAATACAATATTGTCACTCATGCTTATCGGCAGTGATATAGAAGCTGATATTGCTATGGGTGCTGCCTGGGGCTTTTACAGATATCTAAAAGTGACAGGAGAATTTTTAGAGGAGAGCATCAACCAGTCGAGGTACAGTTTCAAGCTGAACTTGTTGCCAAAAAGATTTATTCTGATTCCTTCCAATGGAAATGTCAGGGAAACTTTGACAGAGATGGATAAAAGGATTGAATTCACCGAGAACACAGCCTCTCTGAAACTTGATTCAAATGGTACAAAATTGAGACCTTATTTTCAAAGTGTGCACCAGATTTCTCCTGAATTTGGTGAGTTCGATGAATTCTACTGTATCATTGAACAGGCTGCGAGTGCCAAATCCGTGCACGACCTTGCTCTAAAAGGATTTCTTTCAAAAAATGCAACAAAGAGAACAATGAGATGGTTTTACGATATATTGCAAATGTATCTTGATTCAGACATTGCTACCAGAACTAAATTTGAATTGATTTTCTTCAGTGGAAATGACTGTGATGTTGTCAACTCCATAGTAGAAAGAAGGACTCTCTGTTTGAATAACAAGTCTCTATGAAGTTTATTTTGTTAGTTATTTAGGAACTTGACAACCATATTCAGAATCATCATCTTTGCAATTCCTTTAAAAATGCTTAGCTCTGGTATCTCATTATACCAAATGGTTGTCTATCAAAAAGGTGTTTTGGATATGTACTGCACAAAGACTTGAATCTGGCTCACCATGCCTTATGGACCACGTGAGAGAAAAGAATTTAAGGCAATAGAAACTGCTAAATCTCAGAAGAAATGTTTGAACAGATATAAAGAGCTAGTATGGCTAATCAGCTGTTTTTTTCTTTCAAAATTAATAACTACCCCTTATCAATTAGTGTATTATTCTTCAATTTTGAAGGCCTTTGTGATGTGCCTTTAGGATTTCCCACCTTTTCAATTTACCCCCTTCTGCATTTCTCTTTTGTTTCAAATTTGAAAAAATCTTCTGTATTCATATTCCGTTAAGCCCACCAATCTCCTTTGAGATGCTGTGCTTTAGACAAGTTTTTCCCAAATTTTCAAATTGTGTTGGTTTTTCCTACACAAATCCTTCAGTCACCCCAGTTCATGTCTCTTTAAGGCTCAAGGTTTTTCTGCTTCTCAAACAACTGTAAACTGATAAATATTTATACCAAGTTTATTAGGCATCCCCAACTGCTGTTCATTATAAGTTTTATGCACTAGAAAACAATACAGCTGGACTTTTCTCTGTTTTTGAGCATGGAGGTTGCCATATGTTATCAGAGAACAAAAAGAGCTTTTTTGCTTTTTAACACTTATTCTCATTTGTGTTTCTGAGAATTCTTTTATAACTTTGCATTTTGATAATCATGTATAACTTTTGTTTAATTTTTTCATATTTTCACATTATCAAAAGTAACATGATAAATTCTACATAAGAGCTTTTTGTGTACCCTCTATGAGCTGTATTAATTTGTACTCTATGGCTTTAGTCCTCCATTTTTTGAGTTACTTGAGGATGTCAAACAATTTCACAAAGTAGTGTGAAAACATGCTCACCGACTCGTTATTATCTATCTTCTTACTGGTGTTAATGTTTGCAGATCTCAGGGGTTTTGCCAGTCAGAAAAGCTTGAGTGGACAGGATATAGAAGGATTAAACAACATCCCTCAAATTTCAAGAAGTAGCTGAAAACCCCTTTGTTACCAATTCGATTGAATTTCAATACTTTAGAAACAATGTATTCATCAAAGCCGAAACAAAGAAACGCAAGGTTCCTTCTTAAACATTTGTCGTATCGAAATCTCTGGAGTTTGACACGATTACGCTTTGGCTGGTTATAAGGAGCCCCGTTATTGCAAACTTTAAAGTACCTTTCCTAAAACTAGTCCATAGTGACGAAGGCTTGCCAAGGCAACAAGAGAAAGAGAAAGACCAAAGAGAGAATGATTTTGTATGACTGATTAGACACAATAGGTGAAATCAAAGTATTTTTTTCTTCAACCCAGACCATCTTTTGGCCACACCCAATTTTCACATCCAGACAAGTTTGAGCATTTTCTGTAAGAATTGGTTATCATTTTTGTTGAAATTATCCCATCGCTCATTTTCCTCTTAAGAGTTTAGAAACATTCACTAACGCCATGGGTAAATGGAAACCATTTTAAATTCAGTCTAAACGCGATAAGAAAATAATGAGAGGGTTGAAATTTTTGGAAAGTATTTTTTGTGACCGTGGATCCATGATTTTGAAACTTCCTTTACACTTGTCATGGGCGTTCGCAATTGGTACAATCCGCGTTCCCTGCAGCTTTTTCATGCAACAGTTTTTGAAATGCTGGTACTAGAGGGACACATTTACCTTGACAATAATTGCCAAACTGTCCTCTTTGCAGCTGCATCTGTGATTCTCTGCGTCGTAATGGGTATGCGATTCTTCAAGACAGGCAAAGTTATGCCAGCTGGTATGGTATTTTTCCTCAGGTATGTTTTATTTCCATAATATCATTTGTTTCTACTCACATAATATTATCAGTTTATCATTAGTATCATCATCAGCATTTGAATCATCCATAATCATCATAATCATCATGACATAAACACCATCAAGCATCAGTATAATCATAATATGCAAGCAATCTTTTGGTGGTACAAATCTTAAAAGTGGCTTTGAAAAAAGCAAACATTTGAGTATACTGAAGCTTTTCGTCTGGCACAGTATAAAACGTCAGAACATCAAACGTCAGATTGAACACTTTACTCTAGTATAGGGAATATATTTACTCATCACCATAACACAAAAAAGAATCTTTGTCAGTCAAGCATCATCAATCATAACCGTCGCCATGATCGTCACAATCGCCATGATCGTCGCAATCGCCATGATCGTCACAATCACCATGATCATAACCGTCGCCATGATCGTCACAATCGCCATGATCGTCATAATCGCCATGATCATAACCGTCGCCATGATCATAACCGTCGCCATGATCGTCACAATCGCCATGATCATAACCGTCGCCATGATCGTCACAATCGCCATGATCGTCACAATCGCCATGATCATAACCGTCGCCATGATCGTCACAATCGCCATGATCGTCATAATCGCCATGATCATAACCGTCGCCATGGTCGTCACAATCGCCATGATCGTCACAATCGCCATGATCATAACCGTCGCCATGATCGTCACAATCGCCATGATCGTCACAATCGCCATGATCATAACCGTTGCCATGATCGTCGCAATCGCCATGATCGTCACAATCGCCATGATTGTCACAATCGCCATGATCGTCACAATCGCCATGATCGTCACAATCGCCATGATCGTCGCAATCGCCATGATCGTCACAATCGCCATGATCGTGGCGATCATCATGATCGTATTATTCCTTGTTCTGTTCAGACATTGATTATTCCCCTCTTCTGTACCAATAATCAGCATATCGAGTAATTTGGTGATATTTTGTCACATCTGCCTGTGCATAAACCCCTTTTATATACTTCATCCTTTTTGAGTATAAAGATCTTCATCAGTCCCATCAACGCTCTAAGTTTTTCTTCCTTTGTCCTATGTTCTTTCATTGTTTTTGATGAGTGGTTTCTTTGTTCCAGCATTGGCTCGATTTTAAGGCATGCCTACAACTATTACCACTGACTGATTAACGAAACCGCATAGAATTCCTCGTATGTAAGTTTTGATATTTCAATAAAATCTCTAACGACATGTCCTTTAATTTTGTACAATCTGCCTTTCATAGTATGTTTGTTCACTGTCAGTCGTCTCCCTTTGCGCTTTAATTTTACTACATACAGGATATCGAGTGAAAAGTAAGCGAAACCATGGAGCATGATCAAAAGTTCTGGTTCGTGCAACAGAAGTATCCAGTTGTTGTAGTCCAATAAATTTTTATACAAATTTTGGGCCACACAACACATTGCATCAGTCAACCTAAATTTCGATTATTCAAAGAAATCGTTTCATATAAGCCAGCTTACAATGAACTAAATGCGTACTGCCAACGTTTTCAGCTCCTTGTCCGTCGGTCATTTCTGGTAGGCGTTGGCATGCGCCCTATACAGAGCTCTAGAGTCGATGCTGGCATTAGCGTTTTCCCGTTGACGTTTGCGTCTTGAACTTGACGTTTTGACTATGACGACTTGACGTTTGCGTCTTGACCTTGACGTCTTGTCCATGACGTCTTGCCATTGAGATCTTGATGCTGAAGTTTTGACGTTGGCATTTTGACGTTTGCGTTTGACGTTGAAAATCTGAAAATCCGGATGTATGTCTTAGCTGGGCGTGAACTTTGCTCTTCTCGTCTGATTTGCCAATAATTCTCACAAATTTCAATACTTCTTATGAGAAGTTGTTATATGCCGTAGCACCAAACCATCGGCTGCATGGGGGCGCTGGATTCAAATATCAGAAAGATTTAATAGAACAGAAAATGAAAATCTATGTTTGTTAGAAATAATATTTGATTGCGATTGATAGAAATAATTTTCATCAAAATCAATTTATACATTGAGACAAAAAGTATAAATTCAATTCAATTGAAGAATGTTTCAATTCGGTACATTAAACTCATGATCGTAATGTTTGCAGCTCTCAGCATAACATGTCACTTTTACATTGTGACAAAAGTAGCTGCCGTTGCTACTCCACAGTTATTGTCTTTTTGAGACATCAAGACGTAGCCATCATTTCCCCAATATGTGGACCAAGAGTTCTTTATCAGCCAGTACGGCTCCCCATTCAGCACTCCGTATCCGACAGCAAGAACCGCGTGGTCCAGCGAGTCGGGAGTGTTACCTGAAATACAACTATCTGAATTTTACCGCGCGTCATTATTATTAACGTACATTTGTCTGTGATTTATGAATAGATCTGTCATCTGCAACAACGTTACAACTTTCCCACTTTGTATGCCTGCTTTTGGAATGCTCTTTTGATAATAGATAAAAGAGCCATCTTCTTGTCGGTTCTTATTGGCTGCCCGTCAAACCCATTTAAACGACTAGCTTTATAGAGCACCCACGCTCCTCAAATATACAGTGACAAGAACATGGGACGTGCTTTCCTTATAACTTTATCTTGGTGAACTACTGTAAACCCTTATATTGCCCCCTTCCGCTTCGTATAAGCCCCTACGCAATATGCCCCCGCCTTGTTAGTATACTTATATGCCTCAATCCTAGAATAACCCCCTTGAAACGGTAGAAGATGGCTTTTTTGCCTGATTGTTCTTTTCATGGAAACAACACATTCACATTAAGATTCAAAGCGATACTACCTAACCCTGGAACCAAAGCAAAACTTGATCAGCTGTTTAAAGACACATATGTTAGAAATTCGAATTCTCGACATGCGTAACGTCTATAATGCTTTTTAGTAGATTTAAATTTCCTAAGTAGTTTTTGAATTTGAAAAAAAATCTAAATAGTAGCATATCCTTTTCTAGAGCGGACCCATATATTGTTATGTATTACCTTTGATACAGAAAAGATGTTAGTTATCATATTTAAAGATCGACATATTTGTGTTTTATTAAAATAAGTAAAGGGACCTGGATCTCTTTCATGTTTTGTTCATCTTTTGATGAAATGAAACCTGTTACGTTTATAATGGGGGTCAAAAATAAATTGCAAATGGTAAAAATAAATTGTTAAGGGTAAATGATTGTTAGGATTTCTATACGTGAAAAAGATAATGGAAAAAAATAATCGTAATGGAAAGTATTAGCTACGTACCGCACTTTGGCTCGTAATAAACGCCGTGTGAATAGAAAGATAGTGATAAATGAGAGGCGTCAATTCCAACTGATACTGGCCCTTTCATTGCTATCGCCTCTTTCAATTGGTTCATGTCCCCGGAAGTGATGTTTACGTATCCAGTCAGCTTTGCACCAATCACAACTTCTTTATTGTTGAAATGACAATACCCATTCTAGAAAAAGATATGAATCTTCTGTTTCAATCAAACACAATGCGGCAAATTTCTATCTACGAGGTTTTATTTTTGACAGATTTTTAGACACTGTTAGAAACTTTGAACATATAATCCGTACATGTGTTCTTTGAATTTTGTGACATTTTTGCTTAATTGCTGTTCTGTGAGGGTGTTTATTCCTGTGCCCTATTGACCCTAGCAAGGATACTGAATACATGATTCTGATACATGATTCTAAGATCTGACCTCCTAATCATCCTTTGGATAATGGGAATTATCTGCTCCCATAATCCTTTGCAAAATCAGTATACCAAGAGTACTGTAGTTACTTTATCTCAAAAGCTTACGACTATGATTATTTTTAAATTCTGTACAACCGATTTACGCTGTTGACGTGATAATGTATCTACTCTATAGTTATATAAAGTATGGCTGATAGTATTAAAGACCAACTGTCAACCAGAAAAAATCTCTATAATTTACAGGGTCTTCTCTCGTTTTTCATCTTGTTTGTCTGTGTCAGAAAATAATTTTGCGTAGCGTCACTCTGTTTACAAACAAACGTAGAATGCATCCTGCCGTTTGACCACGTGACAAATTTCGATTTCTCCTATGCGGTGGTTCATTTCTGTTTTCATTATGGGTAAGTCGGATTTTTCAAAAGTGGGGCAATTTCTTCTGATCCTAAGAAATCTGAGTTATGCACGTATGACAGTATGCATGTGCTTTTCACTAATTTCCATGTTATGTTAGATTCTGCATACCTCCGCAGGTACTTTTGATCAGCAACACCCCTTTTGGAAGACACTTACCGCTCCAAGGTAGCCGCCATAACTGTCCTCTGTCGCTAAACCACCGTGCTTCATAATCCACTGGTACGATCTGAAGTCTTCACCCCCGTCACATCCATTATTCCCAAAGCCCCATGAGCAATCGACAAGATTTTGTTGAGACAACCGCACCAGTTTTCCAGTCTAGAATAAAAATTATATTAGTTTGACACATGCGGCATCGTGCTGTTTGAGTTTTGGGTTGAAGGCAAAAGTCTGAATTTTTTAATATTATAGAGGTGTATACGATTTGTAGGAGTCGATAAACAACCTTTTTGCCTAAACAATAATTTAAAATATTTACAACCTGGTCGAATAACTTCATTGCTTGGGGAACATTGAGATTTCAATCCCCTCTTTTTCTGTCAGGTTTTTCATTCCCATGATTGATTTCATATCTAATTCTATATTCCCTGTATGCAGCAAACTAAACAAGCATTTTTGAGAATCTCTTGGTCTTAACATTGTCACAGTTCTTTGTCTAGTGGCTCAGTGGTTAAAGCGCTTGCTGGATCATCGTAGTTCATCGAGAATAAACTTCTTTTCTATTGACTATGACGGAACGTGGTGACTTCGAATCTAGCTAGGGAAGTTAGAAGCAGCAAAGGATGGAATTGGCAACCCTGCCTACAATCGTCCACAAAAATTGCGAGACTGCTTTTCATTCCCACCTCGCAATAATGTCAAAGTCTGTTTGGCGTATTTTACCAAAAAGAAAACCTATCGAAATTAGATAAAACAACATTAATTTTGGAGTCAAAGTTTCCCATTATGTGTCAGTCAAAGGTATTACCTTTAGAAATAGAGCACCTTCTATTGTCCCTGTTGTTCCAAAACTCCAACATGAGCCGCAAACAGCTTGGTCCTTCACAGGTGTAACGGCCCCTACGGGTTGAAAAAACTGAATATTTAAATGCCATAATTCAAAATACCTAAGACGCAATTAGAAAGGGTCTGGTGAATCAATCAATTATCTATTTTTGTAGATAATCTCCCAAGGTCCTGACTAATGGTCTGTTATTTCTATCAGTTTCAACAAGGCAAAAAACACAAAACCGATAGCTTCTCTCTCCGTCGCAAGGATGAGAAAAGCTTTGAAAAGGGGTGTCCTCTGAGTATCCATCCTTCTTCTTACGTATGTTATCGTACCAAGTGGTTCTATAGCCCATTTGAAAATGCTATCAGCGATTGCAGAACACATTGTTATCCATCCTGTGCACATCTTTCTAAAAATGTATCATTAAGCCCCGTTCAAACGCTCTCGACTTTTCACTCGACTACTCTAGATTTTTGTCGAGAGTAAAAGTCGAGAGCGTTTGAACACCTTGTTGAGAGCAGTCGAGCGAAGTCGAGAGCAGTCGAAAGCAGTCGAGCGAAGTTTGAACACGTTTAAAAAAGTCGAGCGGAGTCACACAACATTCCTATTGTTCAAGGTGTTGTTCAGCGTTGTCGAGAGCGTTTGAACACCTTGCTCAACAAAGTCGAGCGTGCGCATGCGTTCTTCTGATTTTCTGATTTTGCCCGCCAAAACACAAAACAGCGAAGTTCGTATTGTTGCAATCGAAATAGAGGACGAATCATTCACAGTTTACAGCATTGTCTTTCTGCCTTCTCAAGAATTCGGTTTAGGAGAAAGTGACAGTGAAAATGGCGATGACAGTCTGGAGGATCTTGACGAGAGCGCAAAAACTGTCCTCCTCCAGCTGTTGTACAAATCAAAAAGAAAAACGAAAGCCTCTTGCGAAATCCGGAAGAAATCACCAAAGACTGAGTCGAAAGGGAAAAATGGACTCACGAAGAAATGGACTCAACGAAGCGCCAAGTTGTCAGTATGCTTTCACAGCATCTTGCCACTTCGCAGGAGGGATTTTATAATCAAACAGAAATCGAGTGAAAAGTCGAGAGCGTTTGAACACCCCCCGCTCGACTACACTCAACACTGCTCGACAACGCTCAACAAAAATCGAGAGTAGTCGAGTGAAAGTCGAGGGCGTTTGAACAAGGCTTTAGCTATGAAATGATTAGCCTAGTTAAGTCTCTTGAAAAAACGGCTGTTCTTTCATAAATTTATCAAAGACTCAATTTTTAAAATAAAATTCAGCACATTTTACACGTTTACTTTTTGTGGGAAGTGGTAAAAACATGCAAAAAAGGCCTAAATCTTGCTACGAGGCACGTTTGTTGTGATATGAATATGACAACAAACGTTCTTGAATTCTCATTGGCTAATGAGGTATGGAGAATGTTGATCGCTCAGCCAACCAAGATTTGATCCATTCAAGAGAATAACCTCATATGATAATATTCATTATCTGTTATGCTGATTCTCGTATCCAGTGCTAGGCAGAACATTACGAAGCTTTTATTAAAATAGCAGACATTCAAAGAGAAAGAATTTTAACGCACATGAATGTTTGTTTTTTTGTCGACAGTTCTGGTATATCAAGATGCTTGTTCTTGCCCCTGCTATAGGAAACTGGTCGCAATTGGACTAGAAAGCGTGATGGTCTGTCTCATTGAGGAAACCAATAAAGACGAAAGAAACTGACGTGCCACACGAAAACCCGACCCTTTTTCTGAAAAGGTTGTCAGAACTTAGCGTTTATGTACCGAGGAAGAATAAACACAATTCTGTGCTCTGCTTGTGCACTGACCTTTGCAAATGCCTCGTTTGCAAAAAGAAAGAACTTACCACGCAGCCTCCAGTTCATTGTTTCTGGGATTTCATGAGGCTTCAGTACTGGCTTGAATTCTTTGCCCCCGTTGTATTTGCCATCAGATTTCTTTTTCCCACGCAACTTGCGCAGTTCATTGGGGGTTTGATCAGCGAGGTGGTTGACTTTTACTTTGTAGGTTAGTCCTTTACGGTTTGTGGAATGAATGAACCTTGAAGAAAAATCCCAGAAACAAATGGTGATCATACGGTAAAAAAGGGGAAGATGTCGATGAAAAGAAGAAGAATCGATTTGCCATGCCCAAACCAAACCTTTTTGGTTTTTTTTTCAGAGAAAGCAGTTCGAGTCTAACTTCTCCATACTTATGCAGCCATCCACTAAAATTGCTCTTTTGAAAAAGTAATAGTGAAAGCAATTGGCCTGCTAGCAACGCAGGGTTACTGAAACTTCCTTCCCCCTACAATCATATTATCAAGTGTGCTTACAAAGCCAAATTTTCTCTAGGCCCCCTAGAATTTTTATCTTTTGCCGTATGTCCCTGGTATGTTGCTTCTTTGCCCCTTTTTGATAAGAGCTTTGGAATAAATTGTAAGTGTTGCTTTTTTACATTCGCTTGTTTACAAAAAACACTGCTAACACATTTTGTCTGTCAAAAATAGATCAAATATTTAACTTTCTGTGCATCTCTTTCTACTTGTACATACACTGTTCTATAAACTAGCATAGTTGAATGAAGTCAGGGATAGCTAGTTTCCAACTCGCTACTCCTTATAGTCAATGATATTCAAATATTCATGAAATTTGATAAAAAGAGAAATACCTTTAGATAGTGACCTCTTCTTTGTTGATGTGGTATAGATCACGTGACCAGTACTTACCGATGTTATTACTCAAATAATATTGCTAAATAACCATATTCGAAAGTAGCTCACCTCAGATTGTGCCTGAAAATGTGCAATCTTTTATGATATTCATCGATTCCCTGGTTTATATAATCCTTCTTGTATTTTGTTGTGAAATCGCTGAACATAGGATGCAGATGCTCATCGTTGGTTGGATGAATGAATTCTTGCATCGGATTGACTACAATGTTTGCCTCGTGACCCGGTCCAGGGAAACCCCCGCACTCGATATCTAAAATGATGCAGTCACAAAAAACGCTCTGGAATAGCTATTGTTACCGCTAGGTGCAAGCTGAAATCTACTGCTATAGGCAGGTTAACTACAATAAAACCTCCAAACAACGGAGGACTAAGAGCAAAGTCCATATAAAGTGACTAAGTATTATGCAAAAAAACTAGTTACAAGATAACCACAGGTTTTCCTTCCCTGCACATTTGTTCTCGTCCTGTGGCGTTGTTATGGTAATGATTTTCTATTTGGTAACGATATCGTGCTTTTTGTGGCGCCTGCCCCTTCCATTCGTCGTTACCCAAAACCTGGAAAGGTCCAACATGGAACAAGTCAGGGAATATTTTATTGAATTTCTTCAGGTCAAGGAAAAGTCAGGGAAACTTTTCAGGCAATCTGCCTTTTTGGATTAATAAACGTTTTTTATCTTTATCAAGGTCAATTTTTTATCTGTGCTGTGACCTATCTTCATAGGCAAGATTTATGATAAAAAGGGCATAGAAGCAGCAAATCATTTGTTGTTGGAAAAACATGGAGGGGGCATGTGCTCCCAAACCCCTTCCGAAACCCCCTCCCAAACCTTCTCCCAAATCCTATGCCATTTTCTATTGAATTTGGAGAAAAACCGGTACTTCCTTACTCTTTACGAACACTGGTTAATTATTATGTATGTAAGTATGGACTATGACATGAGCAAACGCACCTTTGATCGGAACATCGAACACCGTATCATTGTATTCAGTCATGTAGGAATCATACGTTATCTTATAATCATCATAATGTGAGCCGTATAGCGAATCGAAGCCAAGCATCTCATAGTAGACTGGAGATCGTGCAGTTTTCGTGACGTATACAGTATACGTGTTCACTTTGCTGCCCATCTCGTTGACCAGACGCCAGCTTTCCACGTACTGTCCTTTGTAACTAACCATGCCTGTGAACTAGATGAAAAATGGAAATAGGAAAGCGTCACGACACAACACAGGTACAACAGTGCCCTTGGTCTGTTGCGATAAACAGTAGAAAAGGGTAATGAGCGGGAGGCGCACTAGCGTAGCCACTCTGGTTTTATTTGGAGGGCAAAGGCAGCTTGAGTGAGGGGAAAATTGGAGTCCACACCTTTTGAAACGCCGGAAAATGCTCTTTTTTAAAAAAAATTTGCCATTGGGGGGGGGCGTCCCGTTCGCTACGGCACTTGGGAAGAGGGGTATTAAGGCTCTGGCACACAGAGTATCAGAACAATCAACAGCTTTAAAGGAGGAACTAATCAAGACTGCACGTTACGTTTAGGGAGAACAAGTTAAGAAATCCAGATGTCAAAATGGTATACTGAGTGGCCAGTTTTTTTGGTAGGCCTATTAAAATGAATTTCTAGAGAAATCATGTTGGATCATTTGTGTCATGAAGTTTTAAGGCAAATTTATCTTAAATCTTTGGAGTATTTGGCTTTATTTCATGTCAATTCTGAAAAATTTGCAGTTAAATATAAAGTGGCCCCATCTATAACACATAATTGGAATATTTTTCGGCATATGACCACGGACCGTTTTCACCCGACTGCATGGCACCATGCAAGTCTATGAACAGTAGAGAGATATACAGTACAAACCTCATGTATTATGAGACTAGAAATGTATTACCCCTGCCTTTAAACCCCAGCCCACTGTCCCCCGGCTCATAATCTTGTGGGTATCTCGATTTAGTGTGGTACACCCCTCCTTCTGTTCGTATGAAGAGATAGCAAAATTTGATGCTAGCAGTTAGTGATATTCAATCAAAGTTTCCAAACTTGCCTTCGTTTTTACAAACCTGAAAGTTGCCTGTATCTGGTAGCGATGCTTGTGGCGTTACTTTTCCTTCCTTTGTTCCATTTATTTGAAAACATGACTTCTTGTTGACTACTTTTTCGTCTGTCATTGGTGATAGTTTGAAAATCTGTCCGAAGTCTCCTTTGTCACTTCTCTGTATAACGGCATCCATTCCTGGAATTTATTCATAAATTGTATATACTATCTCCCTGTGACAGTTGATACACTAAGATGCCTAATAAACCTCGTCCATCCAACCCCCCTTTTTCCCCGCTTAATAATTTCTGCCTAGGGCCGGTGCAATATGCGTTTTGGTACCCTATGCAAAAGTGTAACATTGTGAAACGCAATGTGTTTCAAATCAAGTGATTTCATCGTAGTGCGATATTATGACAAATTATAATTAATAAATAGAACACAATGCTTTTTTTTGTTTAAAATTTCACACTTTTTAATCAAGAAAACTTTGGAGTCGCCATTAATGTTGTACTTTTTTGCATAAACTTAACAAGGGAAATCACAGCACCGCTTCTTGTTAGTACCTCCTTGTTAGAAATAGTTCGATTGTTCTTTACATTCTGAACATTATGAATCAGAACATTTGTGTTCCCAGACCAGGTCGCATGCTAAATTCCACCATTTGTTTCAGTTCCCTGTCTTTTAAAAGTTTAGGTACGTTTTTGTATAAGCAAAATTGTTATGCGTTTCTGTACCAGGACCGTTTTGCATGCTAAATTCCACCATTCGTTTTGGTACCCTATTGTTTAAGTGCTTGGGTACGATTTTGCATAACCAAAATTGCCATGCGTTTGAGTACCCGGACCGAAATGAA
Source organism: Rhopilema esculentum (assembly GCF_057945365.1). Lineage (NCBI taxonomy): Eukaryota > Metazoa > Cnidaria > Scyphozoa > Rhizostomeae > Rhizostomatidae > Rhopilema > Rhopilema esculentum. The sequence continues at coordinate 4,442,851 of NC_142823.1, read as the reverse complement.
TAAGGTTACCGAAACGCATATGACACCGGCGCCACCATTTCTAAACCTAAGGGGCCAGCAGTGTAAAGAAATTATTCCTAGCCCCCGTTGTTCCAAAAATGTTTGCTGATGTCGTTTTACTGTTGATTTAGGCTTAGTGTATTCGTTTGTAAACTACAGGTCTATCTGTATATAAATTAGTGCTCATTTAAAACTTTAAAAGCGTGGGGGTCATCGCATGGCCCCCTTTGCGCGGGCCTTGCTGTGACATTTGCCATTCTTAGTTGCCTGTAGTAGACGCCTCTACCCTGCTTATTGATTTTTTAAAAATTTCCAACTCCTTCGCTTTAATAGGGGTGCCCCCCTTTTATTACTTATTTAGGCATTGACCTTGGAGTTTCACCTGAAAAATTTTTTTTCACAAGTTCTATATATCTTGTTATGGCTCTAAAACTTTTCTTCTATCAAGGCCTCTGACGACGGGGGCTGGGGGCATGCCCCTACTTTTTTGCAAAACAATATAGTTTTTTCAAAATTTTCAAAATTTTTAAAAACTTTTCAACCTGTTTCGGAGCCCATGTTTATTGTCAATTGATGCTCTCCTTTGCCTTTTGCATCTTTAAAACATAGCAACTTTCTTAACACAATCCCGTCCTTGAGATTCCGATCCCCTGTCTTTAACCCTCTCTATTGGGCAGGTTAGATAAAGCTGTTGCCCCTTGAGGAGAAATTACCAACCATGTGATCCTGTTATTTTATCAAAGCCATTATTATTCAAAGAGATTTCTGAGCATTATCAAATTACCATGAATATATGCTGAACAATTCTTAGGACAGGGATACGATTTGCATTCGTGAGGCAAATGACTCCATTAAAATCTTTGGTGGAAATCTCACTGTTGTATTTGTAAAGCCCTAGAAATCCTTTCTTTCGTGGAAATCTTTCCTATGCTACTTGCAAAAGTGAATTGCCCTTCGTTTGCAACGTAACACACATGGCAGAATACACCCAAAGCGTACTTATGAACCTGTTTGCTCGATTATGATTCCTGTCAATTCTCAAATACCCTATGTTTTTTATGAATTAAGATTGATACCTCCATAAAAGTCTATCCTGCTTCGGTTTTTGACTCCATCAAACCATGCCGCAAATGGCTCCTCAATCTGTGCATACGGCAGCCTTAGAACACCTGTCACTGCATACCTGACACCCCAGAATGGAGGAGTTAGGGGTGCATTATCCTCAGTTCTGGTAGGCACCCCAAAAACTGACGATGCCTGAGCAATGAGCAAAACAAACCAAATTTTTGGCATCTTCGTCGCTTCAGCTTGTCGCATTTCTATCATGGCTGACTATCAGTCAAAAGTATTGTTTTCTTGATAAACACATGAGGTGGTCATGTGATTCTCGAGGTATAGACACTTCCGGGTTAGGACCTTTCGTGCAGAACTATTGAATTGTGATTTAATGACGTCATACCTCGCAATAATTTTTAACTTTGAACACATATCCAGAAAGTGGATCATGAAATGCTACTTATTGTGCAAATCCAGCTAAATCCTTTACAAATGTGTTTTTCATCATACCTTCCACACTCCCACCACTCTGCTTCCACCTAGCGAAATAAATTTTAATTTGTTATTAACACTCTTTGTTCTACACTCTTTTTTGTAAGAGCACAACCCCATAATTGGTCAACAGAAGTTCAGAACAAATAAGAACAAGCTGAGGCTGAGCTACTATAAAATGTAATTTTGAACAATGTCAATGTTTCATTTCAAAAACGAAACGTTTTTTGCCATCTAGGGGTGCCATCGGTGAATTTTCAAACTTGTCGGCAAATAGGGGATGTCTCACTCGCTTTGTTGGCAACAAGGCCTGAACACCTCACTAGAGTGCAATAGCTAGCAATTACACTGTCTACTATCGAATAATTAAGGGGGAAAATTAAGAACAATCTAGCCACGGATTTTCGAAAAAATTGATATATACGGGTGTATGGATTCATGCATACTTGGCAAGCTACGGCAGAGTTGGCGCCAGAAATTATCCGACAGAGGGGCTGGAGCTTCCGACAGGGGGCTAAAATGACTAAAATAAGCAGTTTTCGTACGTTATTTTGTCAAATTTGCTCCGACAATAACCTAAAATTTCCTCCGTTGGGGAGGCTAGATGCTTCCGACGAAGGGGCTATAGCCCCCCTAGCCCTCCCCTGGCGCCACCACTGAGCTACGGTGGTATCCTTCCGTAAGATTTTGCTTGTAAAACATTAATTTTGTGTTTAAAACGGTGATTAAACAATACGAAAGCCACTTTTTAGGTCATTGGCTGAATATTTTTCCTCAAAACAAATGCTCAATGCGAGTGTAAAACTGCTGGCACGTGACTCGGTATGAACACCACACGATGAAAAACAGCACTGTTTACGATACCTTGTATACCAGAGCCGCATAAATTCGAGCGTGGAAATTAGAAGATACGAGTGGAAAATGGGGGAATGTTCGAAATTGCGCTGCTCTGGTACCTAGGTACCCGGAGTTCCTGAGCGTCAAGTGGGGGCGATGAGGAAACATGGCGTTGAGGGAGAGTGCAGAGGAAGAGAGGAGAGATCATTCTCCGTTGTAATACTTTTTTTTGCGTGGTTACCAGAATCTGCGTGGGCTACTGCATCAGGGCAAGATGCATTATGCCAAACGCTGCGTCACATGACGACAACATCAAATCATTCTCACAACTGCTTTGAAGATGAATATAACTTTGAGGAGGAAAATTTGGGATTATACCCACGCATGCGCAAATACAAAAGTAACATGAAATGTTTCAGGTAGTCTACAATCTTTTTGTGTTCCTCTTCCGTTCAGACGTTCATCTTCCGTTTTTATTGAAGGAAACCACTTTATTTTGGACAAGAATCGAAAATAATGAGCCCACGCAGAAAAATTGGAAATGTGAAGTTTCAATTTATCTGCGTGGCCTACCTCATCTGCCCCTTGTCTAAGTCTACAACTTGTCACTGTTCTTAATGCTTCAAATCGATGAGAACTATCGTATTATCAACGTTTTTGATGAAAAATTGCTATATTTTGGACAAGAATCGAAAATAATGAGCCCACGCAGAAAAATTGGAAATGTGAAGTTTCAATTTATCTGCGTGGCCTACCTTATCTGCCCCCTGTCTAAGTCTACAACTTGTCACTGTTCTTAATGCTTCAAATCGATGAGAACTATCGTATTATCAACGTTTTTGATAAAAAGTTGCTATATTTTGGACAAGAATCGAAAATAATGAGCCCACGCAGAAAAATTGGAAATGTGAAGTTTCAATTTATCTGCGTGGCCTACCTCATCTGCCCCTTGTCTAAGTCTACAACTTGTCACTGTTCTTAATGCTTCAAATCGATGAGAACTATCGTATTATCAACGTTTTTGATGAAAAATTGCTATATTTTGGACAAGAATCGAAAATAATGAGCCCACGCAGAAAAATTGGAAATGTGAAGTTTCAATTTATCTGCGTGGCCTACCTTATCTGCCCCCTGTCTAAGTCTACAACTTGTCACTGTTCTTAATGCTTCAAATCGATGAGAACTATCGTATTATCAACGTTTTTGATAAAAAGTTGCTATATTTTGGACAAGAATCGAAAATAATGAGCCCACGCAGAAAAATTGGAAATGTGAAGTTTCAATTTATCTGCGTGGCCTACCTCATCTGCCCCTTGTCTAAGTCTACAACTTGTCACTGTTCTTAATGCTTCAAATCGATGAGAACTATCCTATTATCAATGTTTTTGATAAAAAGTTGCTATATTTTGGACAAGAATCGAAAATAATGAGCCCACGCAGAAAAATTGGAAATGTAAAGTTTCAATTTATCTGCGTGGCCTACCTTACCTGCCCCCTGTCTAAGTCTTCAAGTTGTCACTGTTCTTAATGCTTCAAATCGATAAGAACTATCGTATCATCAACGTTTTTGATAAAAAGTTGCTATATTTTGGACAAGAATCGAAAATAATGAGCCCACGCAGAAAAATTGGAAATGTGAAGTTTCAATTTATCTGCGTGGCCTACCTTATCTGCCCCCTGTCTAAGTCTACAAGTTGTCACTGTTCTTAATGCTTCAAATCGATGAGAACTATCCTATTATCAATGTTTTTGATAAAAAGTTGCTATATATTGGACAAGAATCGAAAATAATGAGCCCACGCAGAAAAATTGGAAATGTAAAGTTTCAATTTATCTGCGTGGCCTACCTTACCTGCCCCCTGTCTAAGTCTTCAAGTTGTCACTGTTCTTAATGCTTCAAATCGATAAGAACTATCGTATCATCAACGTTTTTGATAAAAAGTTGCTATATTTTGGACAAGAATCGAAAATAATGAGCCCACGCAGAAAAATTGGAAATGTGAAGTTTCAATTTATCTGCGTGGCCTACCTCATCTGCCCCTTGTCCAAGTCTACAACTTGTCACTGTTCTTAATGCTTCAAATCGATGAGAACTATCCTATTATCAATGTTTTTGATAAAAAGTTGCTATATTTTGGACAAGAATCGAAAATAAAGAGCCCACGCAGAAAAATTGGAAATGTGAAGTTTCAATTTATCTGCGTGGCCTACCTTATCTGCCCCCCTGTCTAAGTCTACAAGTTGTCACTGTTCTTAATGCTTCAAATCGATGAGAACTATCGTATTATCAACGATTTTGATAAAAAATTGCTATATTTTGGACAAGAATCGAAAATAATGAGCCCACGCAGGAAAATTGGAAATGTGAAGTTTCAATTTATCTGCGTGGCCTACCTTATCTGCCCCTTGTCCAAGTCTACAACTTGTCACTGTTCTTAATGCTTCAAATCGATGAGAACTATCGTATTATCAACGTTTTTGATAAAAAGTTGCTATATTTTGGAAAAGAATCGAAAATAATGAGCCCACGCAGAAAAATTGGAAATGTGAAGTTTCAATTTATCTGCGTGGCCTACCTCATCTGCCCCTTGTCTAAGTCTACAACTTGTCACTGTTCTTAATGCTTCAAATCGATGAGAACTATCCTATTATCAATGTTTTTGATAAAAAGTTGCTATATTTTGGACAAGAATCGAAAATAATGAGCCCACGCAGAAAAATTGGAAATGTAAAGTTTCAATTTATCTGCGTGGCCTACCTTACCTGCCCCCTGTCTAAGTCTTCAAGTTGTCACTGTTCTTAATGCTTCAAATCGATAAGAACTATCGTATCATCAACGTTTTTGATAAAAAGTTGCTATATTTTGGACAAGAATCGAAAATAATGAGCCCACGCAGAAAAATTGGAAATGTGAAGTTTCAATTTATCTGCGTGGCCTACCTTATCTGCCCCCTGTCTAAGTCTACAAGTTGTCACTGTTCTTAATGCTTCAAATCGATGAGAACTATCCTATTATCAATGTTTTTGATAAAAAGTTGCTATATATTGGACAAGAATCGAAAATAATGAGCCCACGCAGAAAAATTGGAAATGTAAAGTTTCAATTTATCTGCGTGGCCTACCTTACCTGCCCCCTGTCTAAGTCTTCAAGTTGTCACTGTTCTTAATGCTTCAAATCGATAAGAACTATCGTATCATCAACGTTTTTGATAAAAAGTTGCTATATTTTGGACAAGAATCGAAAATAATGAGCCCACGCAGAAAAATTGGAAATGTGAAGTTTCAATTTATCTGCGTGGCCTACCTCATCTGCCCCTTGTCCAAGTCTACAACTTGTCACTGTTCTTAATGCTTCAAATCGATGAGAACTATCCTATTATCAATGTTTTTGATAAAAAGTTGCTATATTTTGGACAAGAATCGAAAATAAAGAGCCCACGCAGAAAAATTGGAAATGTGAAGTTTCAATTTATCTGCGTGGCCTACCTTATCTGCCCCCCTGTCTAAGTCTACAAGTTGTCACTGTTCTTAATGCTTCAAATCGATGAGAACTATCGTATTATCAACGATTTTGATAAAAAATTGCTATATTTTGGACAAGAATCGAAAATAATGAGCCCACGCAGGAAAATTGGAAATGTGAAGTTTCAATTTATCTGCGTGGCCTACCTTATCTGCCCCTTGTCCAAGTCTACAACTTGTCACTGTTCTTAATGCTTCAAATCGATGAGAACTATCGTATTATCAACGTTTTTGATGAAAAATTGCTATATTTTGGACAAGAATCGAAAATAATGAGCCCACGCAGAAAAATTGGAAATGTGAAGTTTCAATTTATCTGCGTGGCCTACCTCATCTGCCCCTTGTCCAAGTCTACAACTTGTCACTGTTCTTAATGCTTCAAATCGATGAGAACTATCCTATTATCAATGTTTTTGATAAAAAGTTGCTATATTTTGGACAAGAATCGAAAATAAAGAGCCCACGCAGAAAAATTGGAAATGTGAAGTTTCAATTTATCTGCGTGGCCTACCTTATCTGCCCCCCTGTCTAAGTCTACAAGTTGTCACTGTTCTTAATGCTTCAAATCGATGAGAACTATCGTATTATCAACGATTTTGATAAAAAATTGCTATATTTTGGACAAGAATCGAAAATAATGAGCCCACGCAGGAAAATTGGAAATGTGAAGTTTCAATTTATCTGCGTGGCCTACCTTATCTGCCCCCTGTCTAAGTCTACAAGTTGTCACTGTTCTTAATGCTTCAAATCGATGAGAACTATCGTATTATCAACGTTTTTGATAAAAAGTTGCTATATTTTGGACAAGAATCGAAAATAATGAGCCCACGCAGGAAAATTGGAAATGTGAAGTTTCAATTTATCTGCGTGGCCTACCTTATCTGCCCCCTGTCTAAGTCTACAAGTTGTCACTGTTCTTAATGCTTCAAATCGATGAGAACTATCGTATTATCAACGTTTTTGATAAAAAGTTGCTATATTTTGGAAAAGAATCGAAAATAATGAGCCCACGCAGAAAAATTGGAAATGTGAAGTTTCAATTTATCTGCGTGGCCTACCTTATCTGCCCCCCTGTCTAAGTCTACAACTTGTCACTGTTCTTAATGCTTCAAATCGATGAGAACTATCATATTATCAACGTTTTTGATGAAAAATTGCTATATTTTGGACAAGAATCGAAAATAATGAGCCCACTCAGGAAAATTGGAAATGTGAAGTTTCAATTTATCTGCGTGGCCTACCTTATCTGCCCCCCTGTCTAAGTCTAAAACTTGTCACTGTTCTTAATGCTTCAAATCGATGAGAACTATCGTATTATCAACGTTTTTGATAAAAAATTGCTATATTTTGGACAAGAATCGAAATTAATGAGCCCACGCAGAAAAATTGGAAATGTAAAGTTTCAATTTATCTGCGTGGCCTACCTTACCTGCCCCCTGTCTAAGTCTACAAGTTGTCACTGTTCTTAATGCTTCAAATCCATGAGAACTATACTATTATCAATGTTTTTGATAAAAAGTTGCTATATTTTAGACAAAAATCGAGAATAATGAGCCCACGCAGAAAAATTGGAAATGTGAAGTTTCAATTTATCTGCGTGGCCTACCTTATCTGCCCCCTGTCTAAGTCTACAAGTTGTCACTGTTCTTAATGCTTCAAATCGATGAGAACTATCGTATTATCAACGTTTTTGATAAAAAGTTGCTATATTTTGGAAAAGAATCGAAAATAATGAGCCCACGCAGAAAAATTGGAAATGTGAAGTTTCAATTTATCTGCGTGGCCTACCTTATCTGCCCCCCTGTCTAAGTCTACAACTTGTCACTGTTCTTAATGCTTCAAATCGATGAGAACTATCATATTATCAACGTTTTTGATGAAAAATTGCTATATTTTGGACAAGAATCGAAAATAATGAGCCCACGCAGGAAAATTGGAAATGTGAAGTTTCAATTTATCTGCGTGGCCTACCTTACCTGCCCCCCTGTCTAAGTCTAAAACTTGTCACTGTTCTTAATGCTTCAAATCGATGAGAACTATCATATTATCAACGTTTTTGATAAAAAGTTGTTATATTTTGGACAAGAATCGAAAATAATGAGCCCACGCAGAAAAATTGGAAATGTAAAATTTCAATTTTATCTGCGTGGCCTACCTTACCTGCCCCCCTGTCTAAGTCTAAAACTTGTCACTGTTCTTAATGCTTCAAATCGATGAGAACTATCATATTATCAACGTTTTTGATAAAAAGTTGTTATATTTTGGACAAGAATCGAAATTAATGATCCCACTCAGAAAAATTGGAAATGTGAAGTTTCAATTTATCTGCGTGGCCTATCTTATCTGTATTGATTGGGGCTTTTTAATTTCAGTAGTCAGCTTTTGCCATATTTTTTGGTTAATAAATCTAATGGTCTCAGTACCATGTGTTGTTGCACTTCTCTGTACCTCTCTGTACCAGTGCTGTTCTTCCACTGGGTAAAATAACGTTGCTGTTTGCTCGAAATTCATATTTTAGGTTTCTAGTAACAAAGACATCCACTATAAATGCCGGATTCAGGTTATTGACAGTTTTATGTATCCCAGCCAAGAATAGCTGTAAATCTATTTGGTGAAGAGACACTGATTCTGTTTTATTAAATAAGGACTCTTTCTGTTATAGTAAGTAATTGATCAAAATTGGAAGTGCTATCTTTGCATATGATTTGAAGAGCACATTCATGAATCTTGTTTACCGTAAAAGCTCAATTAAGCCCCCTCTCTATTTAGCCCCCCTTTCTAATGAACCAATCTTTTAGGCAGAAATTTGAAATAAGCCCCCACTCTCTATTAAGCCCCCCCCCCCCCCCCAATTTTTATACAAGAAAGACTACAGAGTAAAGTGCAATGATTTAGTGATAGCTTATGATGTATTTCGTCGTAATATTGCCAATTTTTTAATTTCATGTGTTTGAGAGTGATATTGATTCTTTTAAAGCATTACCAGATGATGATGTTTTGCAGGAAGATATTGCTGATTTGATTATTTATTCAGACGAAGATGAGGAAAGACTCAAAATTTCATTGAATTCCATGATTTAAGGATTAGATTTCTGCCACTGTTCTGTTATACATTTTCGTTTTTAGACATAAACCAGAAAGCTACAGAAAAATAAAAATCATTATTGTATCCTTGATCTTGTTTTTTGATATTAGCCCCCCTCCCTCCCCAATAAGCCCCACTCTCTATTAAGCCCCCCCCCTAGGACCCCGAAAATTAAATAAGCCCCCGGGGGCTTAATAGAGCTTTTACGGTATTTCATTATTTGAATTACTACCATAGAACATCCACAGAAGTAGGCAATAACTAAAATTAGACATTATGAGGGAGTTCATTGCTAGAACTAGTTGAGGTGCAGCCATTAATGTTGATATGCGATTTACAGCAAGAAGTTTTTGACTGGCCTTTTTGCAGAGGTTTGCAGGGATTGGAAGCTTAACATTTTGTCGAAGGTTATTCTAAGAAGTGTTTATTTGGTACTCTCTTTTATCAGATTTATACAGAGACCCCTTTATCTTTTTTCCGAATATTAGAAGATGTCATTTTTCTTCGTTCATTTTCATGTAACTATCCTCAAACCATTGTGATAACAAGCAAGCGTTTCTTTCGAGTGATTCTAATATTACGTGCAGATCGGATCCACAAAGAAAGATAGTAGTATCATCCACATAATTACATAGAAAGTAGAGAGTAGGACAAAGAACTACAAAGTATATGGTTGCAAATCCCTATTCTAAGCGTAGAAAGGTGTAAAGGTTTTCGAGATTGGGATTGGTTAACTCACATTGTATTCTTTGTTGTACCTTTTAGTGCAAACCGTCTCCATTCCACACCCTTACTATACATCATGGGCACATGCTCTGCACTTTGTTTCCCCATTTTTGCTGCTATATGCATAACCAAAAATTACACTTGAAATGCTTAGGTGCCTTACGAACTGAGCAAAGAGAGCAGGGAATGACTTTTTGAAGCCATGTTCTAAAATTTCTCCATGCAATCTGCTTTTAGAAACATCAAAACAACCAACTCGCAACCAGGGCCACCAAGTAGGGAAACAGGGGAAATCGCCTTTGAGGGTTTCGGGGGCCTCAAAAAGTAAAACATTTCATTTCCAAAATGCAATAAATCAAATACTAATTACAAAAGAAGCGATAAAAAAAGGTACGCCAAAAAAGAACAACGTTTTAAACGATGGCAAGAAAATGACTGCAATAAATGTTCGGAAATGTATTTTAAGACAATCGAAAGCGCGTGGTAGCAAAAATTTAGCAAAAATCCTGCCCTCTATCCCTAGGGCCTCTAGCTCCTTTCGGCGGCACAGCTCACAACAATTCCAAAACATATCTATGAAATTATTGCTCTATATCAGGGCTTGTAAAAACAATCTTTTCAATATCTTTGGCATTTTATAGAAACTTTGCTAGGATGCCCCTTAATGCAGGCGTCCACCACTCTAGTGATGGAATCTTCGTCCTTGTATGCACAAAAAGATATGAAACAATACACTTTTATAAGAATACCTAATTTTTTGATGAGCTTCAATATTCTTTAATTTTTTTATTATGAGCCTAAGATTATTCCTAAATTAATTTTAAGCGAAATAAGGTATAACTGGATTGCATTATAGTTTTAAGGACTTCAAGACCAGATACGTCTTTTCAAGACATAAATACGTCTATTTCAAGACAGCGTGAAACACAGACTTGTTTTGCTTTCCAAAAGACTCAAAAAAACAAAAAATTTAATTTTTGGTGAAGTTTGAGCCTTGTGCTCTTCTTAGATTATTCTTAAATTTCAGAGATTTTTAGCCTCAATGTTCTTATAGACTTTATTCTTATAACAAAAAGTGTATACACCATATCTGTACTGAGACCTGTTCCTGCTCTTTTGACGCATTACTATAATGACAAACATGATCCAAGTTGTATCACTGCGTAAGACTGTTTGGTGGTGCCAAGTGCAATAAGGCTGCGTTTGACATTACGCTGATGTAAAGTGGCCCACTAAGACTAAAAACAGTTTTAATCATTGCACAAAACCGTCTCAATGCTGCTACCCTGGGTACCAAAGCCACAAAATTTGAGCGCTTAACTAGAGACCCATTTTAAGGAACGTCCTCCGCTTATACACTCGTATCTTCTAATTTCCGCGCTCGAATTTATGTTGCTCTGGTACCAGTGTACAATACTGCACAAAGTGGTAATTACTACACCTTAATATTACCATTTTTTTATGATAGTTGGAAGGTAATTTTTTTGAGCAACTTCTACCTAGTAGTATTTTTTTAATTTTATTATGTAAATCTTTAAATTGGCCCCTCCCTCTTTTGGTAGTTTGTTAATTATAGTAAGAGCAAATTGAAGAGAAGGGCTTAAACAAGGGTGGGAAAAAAAAGAATCATCTGAAAATTGAAATTAATTAGCCCATTATCAAAGGCTCTTTTAGTTTTTCAATTCACTATGAGAATTGAACATTTCTAAAAAATCGATGTTTACATCAATGTCAAAAGCATTTTGGAATTTCTTTTTATTTATTTACCTTCATTTCTCCAAATATGTTCAATTTATCATGGATAAGAATCCGCATAATACGATTAGGGGCTTATTCAATGGCAGGGGCCATCGCGACCACGCCTTTAAGCTTAGCTTGCATTTATTTATTTATTTTAAACCTTTTACATTTCCAGGCGTAATTTTGTTTCTTTTAACAAATCCTGATTTAAATTGAAATTTATTACTTAATAAGACACCAGTCTTTAGTTTAGCTTAGGATACATTTCAGAAATTTTCTTACAGTAATTTTCTTGCAATTGTTTAAAAAATTTACCTTTGCATTTGTTATGTTTGTTGATTCCTTTCTTAAAAAAGAACTACATTATGAAACATTACAAACAGGGACGCCGGAGAATGGGGCGTGAGGGTCAACCGCCCCTGTTGCCTTTTGATAGGAGGGGCAAGAGGGGCCAGCGTGCCCATTTGATTAAAGTACCCTTGAAACCGCCCCATTGTAAAAATCAGAGAGATTCCGTTGAAATTCTGATTGCAGTGCTCAATTCATGACGACATTTCTCAAAACTTGTAAAATAAATCCTTATGCCAAAGTTAGCCAAATTTCAAGATACGAACAGAAGATTGAAATAAAATGTCAGTTAGTAGTTAGTAGGAGGAATGAGTAGAAGCTGAAAATTATTTTCAAAGGCCCTTTACTCAAGCTTGTCCCCTTGCTCTTAAGTCGTTCTAATTCCAGTGTCCATGATAACAGACCTTGAGAACCTGGGACAAAACTGCTCCTGCTCCCCCTTGCAGCCATTTTAGAAGTCGGAATCAAATTTGAGGACCTTAGAGATGCCTTTTATAAATTTCTTGAAATAAAATTATAATTTAGAAAAAGTGTATATCAGCATTTTTCTCCGTGAGGTCTTATACTTAATTACTCTCCCTAAGAAATCAAATCAAGTCATAGTATTTACAACGCACAAAGAGATGTTATTTTCCAAAATATTGATTTCCAAAATTATTTTATCTCGTTAGTTTATTTTACTAATTTGTGGCCGAATGTATGTGCTATCAATCTTGGACTAAAATGTTGTATCTTTCTTTTCTTTCTCGATTAAAAACCTTTGGGGGATTGAAAAAAATTTTAATCCAGGGCGAGAGCTTTTTTGAAGAGAACCTCTGTTGTAAGATTTTATGACATTATGCAAGGTACAGGCGCCAAAATAGCTTTCGCATGGGCTGCATGCAGAGCGCCCTCTGTTATGCAAATTAGATGATCCAGACGCAAAAAAAGATTTGGAGTGGGCCCACGCAGATTTGGTTGCCACGCAAATTCTAGTATCACACCGTAGCTTGCAAGTTTCCGAAATATTACACTGCAACGCAACGAGACTGAACAACAACAAACACACATAAATCAGTTATGGCTAATATTTTGCCCCGGCATACGGGGCTTTACAGAGCAAAAGTAAACAAACTAAACAATTACAAATTTTTCTGAAATATGTTCTGTATATATTTTATCCGGAAATCTACCAAAAATACCATGCAAAACTAATACTCAGAGGTCTTAGAAAAAATTAATAACATTAAGTTGTGGAAAATCAATTTTAAGAAGACCCGAGCCTCAAATTACCAAAAAATCAAGAACTTCGAGCCTCTGCAAAAGTTTTCTGGATCATATAGAAAAACGAGTGTTAGAGAACATATTACAATTTAAGAAACGTAAAACTTGACAGAACGGTAATTTGATTTATAACCCTACATAATAGACAGGAAATTTTGCAAAACCATCTAGCAAACTGCCTTAACGAATTTGTTAAAGTTTGAATCATGAAAGTAAAAGCCACTGATCATTTCAAGTCTTGGGTACATTCCGGCAAATGACCGGAAGAAATATTTTAGAAAGCGTTATAAATTTTGATCTTCGAAGTTTTCAAATCTGATTTTATCAGAAAGAGCTTGCAAAATTGAGTAAAAATACTTGTTTCCTGCCGTATTATATTATTATTATTATTGAAACCGTCACAAAGAACTACTTTTATTAGACATTGGTACTTGTACCCAGGCTACTGTTGGGTATCGCAGTATAACCTTACAACTATGCACGTTTTACCACTGAAACTTTGTTTTTGAAGGACAGTTCGTATATTTGTGATTGTCTTCCTATGTTTCCATCAGCGATCATAACCAATGAAAAGTTAAGGCACGCCATTCAAACCAACAAGCACATATTTTGGTCGACGAGACATGTCCGTGCTTGTTGGCACGTTAAACTAATTTCTGCATGGAAAACAGTTGATTCTGCGCGCAGGCTAGACTTTGTCCCTCTGTTTCACCATCTCAAGGTCAGGCATTACAACAAACGAGGGGTGAATCACTGCTAAAAATCTCGTACACCTTTCACAAATTACCAAAAAAAATCTCTAGAATCTCTTAAAAATTGCTGAAATCTTGAAATCTTCAAAATAAATCATGAAATCTAAGAAACCTTATCAAAATCTTAAAATTACTGAAAAAATATTGGATCCTTGAAAAGAAATCTTATAATCTAGAAAAGAAATTTTGAAATCTCAAAATGTTTTGGCAGTGTCTGAAAGATTCTGCCAAATACTGGAATATTCGAAACTTATTTGAAACGAATCTTTGAAAAAATCTTTGCAGTTTTTAAATTAATGTCTCACATCAAGCACCTTTGCTTCTGTTCACCTGTCCAAAAATAGCTAGCCTCGATCTGACTCTGAAACTCGATGTATTGTCACCAAAATGATGACGTCACAAAATTATTTTCAAATTTCTTAATCTTGACTGTAACTCCCAAAAAAGCATTATGAAATACCTCTCAATGTACAAAATCAGTTGAATATGTTACAAATTGGCTGAGACATGGCCATATGAGCACAGGCTTTTTCCAACAACACAAACTTAATTTTGTCTTGGTTCATAACTTTATGAACCAGGCCATAATAACAGCAATCTGTTTGCAAACTTGCAATCTTTCATTGGCCATATCTCGCCCGATTTTGAACATAATTTTGTATATTGAGAGAAATTTGTGCCGTTCTGAATTAAGAAGTTTTACAAATTGTTTTTCGATATCAGCTACAAAACTTCCAACACCAACATAAACAAGTTCTTTTTTCAGCATCAAGTATTGAATCCCCCCCCCCTCCGGGGGGTTGGGTTAATCAAATTATGACAGTAACCATTTTAAAGCAGCAGTTTCATCCTTGCTAGAAATTCGTTTCTGTTTGGTGCAAAGGTTCCGAAAAAATCTATTGCAGAATGAACAATTATCTTACTGTGCACTGTTGGGTAAGAAACTGTCATCTGGATATCATAGTTGTCATAATCAACTTCCTAAATCGCAGAACTTTCATCTAAAAGCCAAAAATCTTTAAGATCTTGCTTTTAACAATGAAATGTCAGATTCAAAAAAATCCCGAAATCTCATGAAAAATCCCAAAATCTTCTGCCTCAGCATAATCGAAGAAGAAGTGACATCGTACGATAGGCCTTGCATGAGTACTGATATGACCAGGGGCGGACGCAGAAAAAATCATGACGATGGCACAAGAAAAGTGGGGCCCCGGGAAATTTTTTTTGGGTGACCACGCCCTCTGGTCTTTCGGAAACGCCCAGTCTGAGCACACAGAGACCGGTATAGCTTTTATACCCAAAATAGTTACATTTAGCGCAAAGCTGTCACCGCTTCTGTCGTTTTATCATTAAATAATACTGGCTCTATGTTTACAACTTGCAAACAAATAACGATGCAAACTGATGTAGGCTAGTCACTGGACGCACTTAAATACACTCTTTTTTTTTATAAGAACCAGTAAATTTAAGTTCAGGCTGACTGTTCTTAATTTTTTCGAAAATCTGAGGCTGGATTGTTCTTAATTTGTTCTTGAATTAAGAGGGTGTAAGCAGCGCTATTGCTAGCTTTTTCGCTCTAAGGAGGTGTTCAGGTCTCAATTGCCAACAAAGTGAGTGAGACAGCCTTAATTTGCTGACAAATTTGAATATTCACCGAAAAAGCACCCACACATCGCTAAAAATCCTCGATTTTGAGAAAAAACGTTGTTCAAAATTGCATTTTGCAGAAGCTCAGCCTCAGCTTGTTTTTAATTTGTTCTAAACTTTTGACCAGTTTTAAGGCTCGTGTTCTTATAAAATTGTTCTTATAAAAAAGAGTATATCTTGTTATTCTATCTTGTTTGCGGATTTGTTAACTGGAAGATGATGTCATCCCCCGCTCCCCCTACTGAACGCTAGTTGCTTGCAAGGGGCCTACGATCTGGATGCGTTTCCACGAAATTATACAATGAAGGTTTGGGCCAACACAACAGCTCCTTCTGTGAATCAGTGCGGAAACCATTTGAACTTGTCATACAATTACTTCTAGCAATGTTTCCCTTTTACTTATATGTGAGTGTTACGCTTTTTGTGCCACGGGAAGTTTCGCAGTCGTGTCTTTGCGCTTCATTTCATTGCAGCTGCCTTTCTGCGCGGTTTTGCGGCTTTTGGACCTCTTATAATAGAGTTCAAAAATGATGACAGCACGAAAATTGAGTTACGACTTGGCAAAAATATGACCACATTTGCATTGGCTCTTTCCCATCAAACCTCTGTACTTTGGTCTCTGTTCATAACTTTATGACTTTAGACATATTTGGCCAATTTTGCGTATTTGAAAGTATTTCATAGTGATCTTTTATGTTATGTTATGTTAAAATTCAACAATTCTAAAAGTAGGTTTTTGCTGACATCTTACTTCAGAACTCTATAGGTCCCTCTGTATTGGACCATAGTCTATAGAAACGCTTCTATTGACTATGATTGGACGTAGTTGGTTCGGCTGCTTCGAGTATCTCATCTGTTCATATCCAGATCATGGGACATCACGATTGTGAACAAAATTGAAGTTTCTTTATCAGTCGAGGTCAGGTTTATCCTTTTTTCTGCTTTTTCGCTATTATTTAACTGCAAACAAAGATACAATCAGCACCTCTCTAAAAATTAAGCACGAGATTTTCATGAGCAGTTTACTTTTCTGTGCAAATCAAGAAGGATATCGAAAAATCAAAAACGAATCTTTTGTCGTGTAAAAGTTTAGGGTACCTAGTTGTAATCTTCAAACTTGTGAAACATGCAAAAACAAATAAATTTTTCCTTTTTTCTCCAACACGACATTTACTTCAGATGCGTGGTAAAGCTCCGGTCTTGTGTCCTTAAATAAGAGAATAAACATCGAGGAAACAACGTACGTTCATTTAGGCGGTGACAAGGAAACACAATTGTAATTGTATCAAGAATATACCCATAAATCCATCATATCAAAAGTTCAGGGTATCTGAAATTTCGGTAAATTCGAAGTAGGAGGTAAGTTTTCTATACAGAGTAAAAACAGCACTGGGCCAAGAACAATACCTTGAGGTACACCATAAAAGATGGTTAGTTTTCAGATGTCTTTGCAAAGTCTACTAAGATACAGCATGACATTTTTCTTTCGACTTCTTTCGGTTGCATGTGTATTTGATTTATGTTTTAGAAACGAAACTGGTGTTTCGTAAGAATAATAGTTTTTTGAGAAAGTTAATTATTCTACTAAACACTATTTTTTCAAATCCTTTGCTGGTTGCGTTTAATGCAGACTTCGCCTTGAACAACGTTTTCTTCTTATAAAATGCCACAGTTGTTAAGCAAACGCTTGTTGCAAAATATTATAGGTTATTTGGCTGGAACAAGTCTTATAAACGAGAAAATGCCGATGTGTCAAGACACTGTGGTCTAGAGACAAAAGGCCAGAAAACCTGCCTATACACGAATCTCATACACTGATCTTGTTTACCGTAAAAGACAAATATCTTATTTAAGCCATGAAACCACAGTTCAAGACCCGAAATGACATTAATCATTAGTCCTACCCAGATAAACGAATTTCTTCCTGGTAATTTAGAAAAAACTTCCTAGTGCATTACTATAGATAGCTTGTGACTGGTTACCAAAGCCGTAGTTTTTCACAACTTGTTTATGTGACGCTTCTCAGAACAGAAAATGAATACTGGGCATATACTTCTGTGCTGCATTCTTCTTCAGGCACTGGCCTACACGCGAAGCATGGATGGAAATCAAGATCTGGGTTCCTTAGGTAATGAGAAACACTTTCTTGTTTAACACTCTCCTTTAGCTTTTCGTTACTATATATAAGAATGAATCAAAGATATCATGAATTATGAATAGATAGTGAGAACTGCAGAAATCTTTCTGGTTGACGTGTGTTTTACCCAGCAGTACGCGAGTCCTTTCCAAGAAACTTCAAGTTTATTACAAGGATCTATAGCGAATAAGGAGAATCTGCATTATTAAGGAGAATCTTCAATAATAGAAGAGCCTTAATGCCAAACTTGCAATTGCATATTATGTTAGATATTTTATTCAAACTTAGGATTTTTATCATAAACTGTACTTTGTATTCATTTTATAGAAACTTGTTTGATGTATTTTGTTTAGAAAGTTGGCCTTAATCAGCTTATATTTACGAGAACAAACTGCCAACTTTAAATCAAAGAATTAACAGTAAAAAATATGCATTAATAAGAAGAATCTGCAGTAATAAGGAGAATATGCAGTTACAAGGAGGGACCTGCATGAATAACTATATCTTTCCAACAATCATCAAGTTTGTTGAAATTTTTAGTGCGAGAATGAAGTACAAAAAAGTCCGGTGCCAAAAGTGTCGGTGGTTTGATTTTCGGTGCAAAAGATTTCGCTGAATAAAGAAATGAAACACTTTATGTAAGTTATTTCTATCTTCAACATAAAAGTACCTGGAACCAGGCGCGGATACAGAAAAAATGGGATTAGGAGTTCTGATCGATTGTGGGTTAAAAATTGAGGCATCGAAATTGAAAGTGCTGGAACGTTAGAAAGAAAGGATAAAGATAAATTATGAAGAGACAAATAAGAACTCAGATTTCTAAGATGTAGATGACAAAAGAGAAGAAAGTGAAGATGAGCTAGATATCTTATTTGTTGGTGATGAAGGAGAGCCAAAAACTGCTAATTGATTTTTATTGGAAGTAAGTTTTTTGCTAGTTAGGAAATCCATCGGTGTAAAGCGAGATTTTTCTAGCGTTTGTAAATTTTGGTAAAAAAAATTCTGTTTCAAACAGATTTGTTGGGATTAACTTTCGATTGTCGTTCTTCACCGAAAATAAATTCCACTGAAATTTTTATTACATAAAATGGAAAAAAACTACGTTGATCTAAAACGGCCAAAGCACTAGCTTTATTCACGGGACAGTTGTATATTTCAATTTATCACTGGTCACTTTTAAACTTTCATGGCAAACGGTGCCGTGAAGTGAAGACATAACATAATGTTGAAGACAAGAAACCACTGCAAGACACAGAGAACAAACAACCACGAACACAAGTAAACTAATGGTAGCAATATCACGTCCCGGCATATGGGTGAGACACGTCCACAGCTTTAGAGAATGAGACATGTCGTTTTTGTCGGCAAAAGTCATTATTGTTCCCCTCCAAAAACTTTTTGGCTTCGCCCGCTTGTAGATAATGCTATACCCTTTTCTACACCCGTATATGCAAAGTCTTAATTCAAGACATGGATAAGTCGCATTGGATAGTATACTCTCGTTAAGTGGGACACTCAAGAAACCAAGCAAAAGTGTACTACTTGGCGGGCGTCCTACTTATCCCAATACTTGAAAAGGGCAAGCATGTTCAAGGGACCAGGGAAATATGTACTACATTGCAGGCGTCCTACTTATCCGGGGTCCCACTTAACGAGAGTGTACTGCATTGAAAAGAGATTATTAGAAGTTAGTTTTATTCAGAAATTTATTCTCAATTATAGGTTCTCCTGACTCTGACCTGGATAAACCACTGCAAGCTACAATGGAACAGCGTTTCAAGAATATGGAGATGACAGTGCGCAGGTTTGAGGCAGCTTTCGATGGATTGACAAAGGTCATCAGTATGAAGAAAGTCGACATCCAAAGTCGTGTTCGAGTGCTTGAGAAGAAGGTCGCTCAATTATCGAAAACACCATGGATGATGAAGAGGTTCACATACGAGTTTCCAACGTTGACGAAATCTCCACTGTCCGCAGCTAATTCTAACAGCTACCGAATACCAGCTGCTTTGTTGCCAAAGAATACAAACGCTGTTATCGTTGCTATCAAGTGTTCCAGTTGGAGAGAAAGGGGGTTGTCTCCAACGATGTCCATAACCTTGCAACAGAAAGGCAACACAGATGCAGGCAAAACAACACTGGATGCACCCATGAATGACTTCTACTACGAAATATTGATGCCTTGGGATGGCTCCTATGGTAACACAATTGATATCATGGTCAACGGTAACTCCCCGAATATCTACTCGATTCGATTGGTGGGTTACATCGCATAAGGAACTTATTTGACGAACAATTTCAATTTTTCTTGTCCTAATATTTCATAGAAGAAGGGCCTAAATTTTGGGGATATTTTGTTAAAAAGATGTGTACGAGAAATTGGAAATCTGGCGTTCCATTTACTTGGCATTATCTTCATACTTGCTTTTTTGCGTGATTAAAATTCAAATGTCTATTCAAGTAATCTTGCTTATTGATAAAGACTTCTCTTTTGGCTGCGGGAGTAGCCATAGATGCAGG
The DNA here is from genome assembly GCF_057945365.1 of Rhopilema esculentum. Classification (NCBI taxonomy): domain Eukaryota; kingdom Metazoa; phylum Cnidaria; class Scyphozoa; order Rhizostomeae; family Rhizostomatidae; genus Rhopilema; species Rhopilema esculentum. Next base: position 4,422,726 of record NC_142823.1, on the reverse strand, counting down.
GCCATCGCTACTAGAGGCATAGGGGTGTAACAAACTTCCAGAAATCACAAGTATTTTTGGAGCTTCATCGGTGAATATTTTCGAACTTGTCGGTAAATACTAGATGCCACGCTAATTATTTTGGCAAATACGACCGGGATACCCTCTTAGGCAAATTAACGAGCGATAGCCCTGCATATATGCATGAGGTTGGCTTGAATCATGGAAATGGTTTGAATAGATAAATACAGTAGGAGCAGCACATGCAAAGATGTATAAGGGGTAATTTAGGGGCAGAAAGGCATAACTCTCTAAGAGTTGCTGCTACGAACACATTGTCCGATGCAAAGGGAGCGTAGATTATGAAGAACTGAATAAAGGGTACAGGACCCGTGAACAAAGGTGACATGATAGAGCGCATGGTTCGATCGTATTCATGGTATGGTTCTTGCTCGAGTTTGTCCACCCTAGCCGACATCTACAGCTACGTGGTTGGGGGGGGGGGGAGGGGCAGGGAATTAAAGATATAGCTTTCTGACAAATTATTCCAAGTTTTAAGAGGGCTATAGGTACTCTGCTTCCTTGGCCACTGTGTTCCTGAACCCGGAGTAAAGCCTTTGTCGTCCATGGTGAATGACTATTTATATGCACAGGGCCCGCACCCCTGATCCTAAACTGGAGGGACCGCAATGTGAAAATGTTTCCTCTTACCCCCTCTAGCCTTAATTATGGCAAACATTTTTCTGACAATATATCTACATAAACTATCTATATAAACTTTAATTAGCGTATTTATTTGGTTATAAGCCGCGGCTTATAACTATTTTTGGCACCAAGGCCGTAGCGAGGCAATCCTTGTTGGGGCGAGAAGGGGGGGGGGGGTGTGTGGTCTACAAATTTGCCCGATTAAAACATATTTGCCTGAAATTCTTTAGTTGCTGTCGCATACCTCTGCAATGCATGTTGTCAATCTAACTCTGTATATAATTCGTAACTTTCATTTTTATATGATAATAACGGACTTTCCTAATAGTTTTGTCAAACCTGCACACCGGGATGGGGAGAGGATATAATTACCATGGTTGCCGCCGAAGGAGGAGAAAGTGTTCGTATTTTGATGCTTCCAGTTCCCTGGAAAATGCACTCTTTTGATAAAATTTTACTAAAGCAATCCTCCTAGTCCTATTGAAAAATTCTTTAATTTTTGCAAACAAATTGAGCAACTGGTACAATTCACCGTGGTCTTGAAAAATACCATGTTGACAGTTACTTCTAAAGCTAGGTAACAAGCAGCACTGGTTATCAATTTAGATCGCTCTTTCCATCTTAGCAAGCCTTTTGAATAATAAAAAAATCTGGAGCTCATAGTGAATTGCAGTTGATGCTTCTACCGAGAAACTTTAGGGGTAATGGACACAAGACACCATTTTACCTAAAGAGGGCATGAATTTTTAGATTTAGTGCCAACAAGAAGTCCTCAAACTTCAAATTATTAGTTTGTTTACCTTTATTCGTATCAAGGAATATCATATTTAACCAACGGAGCAACTACCTTTGCTTGATCGTTTATTGATTTTTATGACATGAAGGTCTCTGAAATACCTAAAGTGTTTCTTCCACCGAACGGATTTTACCTGAAATTTCCTATTGAGATACTATTGGGAGGGGGTGTGACACAGTTTTTGCAGATATAAAAAGTCAATCTAGCAAATGACTCTCTCCCAAGGAAGTCCTATTGACATATTCTCATTGAAATGTTCCACCTAACAATCCTCAGCCTGGCCTAATACTTTAAGAAAAAAAGGTAACCACTTGAAAGGAATCCAATCTTATTTTAATAGTGACCAATCGTGCCCCACTTTAGGTAAATGAAAATTACCACTGTTTCCATGAAAAGTCGCCACCTAAATAAATTTAATACAACGAAAATGATTTGTGCCCGAAATCCCCGACCCGGACCTCTTCGAAGGAGCAAAAAATTTTATTCTGAAAGTGAGGTTAGGAGGCTTCCATCTAACAAATCAAGGAAAACAGATGTTTATCGCCGCAAATTTTGTTGCAGCAATGAGGAAAAAAATTGTTAGCTGTGACTGATGATTCCTGAATTAAACCAATAGAATGGCTACTCAGAGTGTCTGTTCCTGCTTTGGTAATTTGAGGCCGAGATATAAAAGGCTTGTCGACAAAATATATCCGTCAGACCCACAAATGGGCCTAGTCAACTCGAACATGGCGAAGCTAACATTTTACACACTTTCAGCTCCAGAGAAGCTTGACAGAATCGGCGATTACATTTACTCAAAGCTAAATAATTATCTCTATCGCAGGAAGACATCGTAAGTTATTCCGTTTACAGTTAATGCTGTCTAAGTCTACCTTGTGCATTGCGTCTTCGTTTTTGTCTCGCCAGCCCTGTGAATTGTTAGAGTGTTTGAAGGGTAGAATCGATGAGATCCAAATCTGAATAGCAATAAGTAATTCACATGTTCAGATGGACTATGTGCTACAAATATTAGTCTGGTAATACCTGGTGCGTGGAGAGATAGTGGGAATTAAACAACAAAAATATTTAAGAATGCCAGCAGATAATTGTTCATGAAGCTTCAGACCAACAATTTTTTTTAAATTTACACCTGAATGCTTTCAATCTTCATGAATAAGCTCCAAAAATGCTACAAAAGTTGTAATGGAGTAAGGGTTGGCATGACAATGTGGTAGAGCAATTCTTTTTCACTTCATTGACAGATGTTTGATTCAAGGTTACACAATGTTTGTTTCAAAATTATTTCAAAGAGCGTTTCCTCCTTTTCCAGAAGTTTGCATGTTATTGAAATGGCAACCCATCATTTTTAGGGGCTATGTTTTAAGGCAAGAACCCCCACTTTATGGGAACTGTGCGCTACTATGCTCGTGGCCCTATTATGCAGTCCAGGATGGAGTCCATCTATTCTTTCAGTGCTCACTCTTTCACCTTGCTCACTCTTTCACAAGAACCCTGTCACCAACAGCTCATCAACCTTCACAGATCTTTTAAACTTTGAAATGCTCTACTATCTTCCTGTTTCCCAGACTCCAATAACCTGTGTTTATCAAAACTAAAATCAACAAACTTGACTTTTCCTGATTCCTTTCTTCTCTTTAATCCAAGGCTTTCCTCTTAGCTCATTAAAAAAATCTAGGGTCAAATTGAAACTCATCTTTAGAAATACCTTGCCCAAAGAAAGAGAATTGCTACTATGCATTTATTTTCTGCCATGAGTAGGTTACTACCCTGGCGTGTATTACAAAATATCATAAAAGACCTGACTGTTTGAGGCGGGCGATCTCCCGCGTGAATCTCCACACTCGCCTCGGGCTAGCGCTCACCTCAATGTGAGTTCGCACATTAACCACCCGCCTTGGTCTTCCTTTCATTTCTCAACACCTCTTGAAGTAAAACTAAAAGATTGATAGGAACTTGATCCTCTATGTTTTGACTTCGAAATAACATTAATTACCTTTCAATCTCTCAGGAAGTCATCTGCTCCTGTAAACTGGTGAACTACTTTACAAGTAACGCGGAAAAAAAACAAACCTTTTGTAAATGCAATAGGGAAGAGAATCCTTCAAATGGTTTCATTTTCACCAGAATGCTATTTCGAAGGCCAATTGAAATTTCATTTGACAGGGTTGCCTCTAAGGTATTCATAATATTCCTAACACATGAAACCCAAATATTTTCAACATGGTGAGCAACCAGAAAGATCGACTGTTGACCTAAGAACTTACGTTGAAAAATACGACAAAGAAGCTGTACTTTGAAGAAAAAATGAGGAGATAGATGGAAAGAAGGTGGTGACGTTTGTTTGGTGCAAACTTGGTGCTAAATAACTTTAAGTAGTTTATGAACAGCTGTGGTTTCTTATAACTGGCCATAATGTTAATTAAAGCATACAGGAGATCCCCCACTGAAAGATATAACTTTTTAAGGACCAGTGAGAAACTGTCATTTCTCGAAATCTTTTAATCTTAAAACTTCCAGTAGTAGCTGAATTTATTAGTTTCACTTAATAAAATATGTGATGTTCCTGTGATAACGAGCTCGGAAATAACAAGCCTTCATGTACTTGAACATCAAAATGACAGTTTTCCAATGAATGCTAGTTTGTACTAATGTTATAACAAAATCACACTATCTGATTATTTACTTTTGATTCTATTGAAATCTTGTTAGTGAGAATGTTGTTTATTTATATACCTTTATTGACGATTTTCAAGAGACTAAAAATTGCCTGCCTGACTTTATTGAGGAGAGTGATGTACCGCTTGCCTGCTAAAATGCTCACGGCCAGGCCTGTAGGCATGCTATATGGTTTTGAGTTAAGGGATATCAGCAACACAATCTTGTTGTTTTAAGCAATCTTGTTCAATGATGATATTTTTCAGCATTTGTGTTCAATGATCATATTTTCCAGCATTTGTGTTCAATGATTATATTTTCCAGCATTTGTTCTCTGCATTTGGTTTGTGATTCACTTCTGGCCAGACAAAAACTGATTTGGTATTTAGGAATTAAGTTGGTATTAGCATTTTCAGTTTACTCCATCCTGATAAATGTGATTCTTTTGATTGCACCTTAGGTTTGTTCTAATTTCAATACAAGCAATGGATCATTTGCTTTTGGCATGCAGATCTTCAAGTCTTAACATGTTTGTTGAAAGTTTTCTTAGGATGGTCAACACTTTGCTAGAATCTTCACAGCCAGACCTTCAAATTGCAGCAACATCATCAGTAAGTTAACATGTCTTAAATTTTTATTGTTTCATTAGTTACAGCTTGGTCTATTTTAAAATCCGTGTTTCTTTACAAGACCAGAATCGGCATACCTAAACAGTGCATCATCTTTATAAATTTCTTTTGCATAAATGCTTTGCAGGCTCAGCAGCTCCTTACTGTTTAGTTTGGATGAGAGAGCTGGAGTCTAGCTACAAAACATATTCATCTGTGCTTTTTCACCCCTTAAATAATCATGTTATCAAGTTAAATTTATTTTGCTGTTGTTAACTCAAGTTAAATAACTACTTTATTGTTTCAAGTTTACATATACAAATATATATGGGTAACCAAATTCTCTCTAGTTCACAAAGTTTGCAAACATTGAAGAGGACACTCCATCATACCACAGACGTTATGACTTTTTTGTTTCAAAGTTCAGTGAAATGTGCTGGAGCAGTCATCAAAATGAGGCAATCAGAAAAAGGTACGCATATACTTTTAAATGCTGACTTTATAGGAAATAACTAATTTACCAAAATGCTGATCTGTTCTAGAGAGCTTCAAAGCATTGGCATGTGTTTTGCTTTAATTTTCAACAACTCCTTCTCTTTGATATCACTTCATTTATCAGTTTCCTTCAAATTATGTGATATGAAATTTACTACTGATTTTAATGTGCATTTCTGCATATTGCTTACTTAATTAAAAAATGTATATATTCAAACTACTAGAAATTGCTAATCTTTGTGTGCTTGTTATTCAGATAAGTGAATGTGAATGGCTATAGTAAAAAGCTATGTGATCTCCAAATGTGTCCTCTTATATCAAAATATTGATTTTTACATTGTTGAACAGCATTTCTTGATGCAGATCAGAGGCAGATCCAGACTACAGCAACCTATGCAGAAGCATAAGTCAGATTTTCACAACAACAAAATAAAATAGAAACTGTCAAAAATTTTAATCAATAGTTTCTTTGGCAAATTCTTCAGCAACGTCCGGCCTAGATCTGCCCCCGTTGATACCAACAACATGCAGAAGACAGCAGGGTATATACTTTGCTGACTACCTCTCTGCCTCTGCACAGAATAGTCGAGTGGCGATTTTAGGCATTTATCTGGTCCGTATTTTCTGAATCCAATCTCCTCGAGAGCCAATCACCGCTTGCTTGACCTCTGCAAACGTCTTGCAAGCCAATCAGAGTGTACTTCACCTCTGCAATCTTTGGCGGGAGCATAGGTGAGATTTGATTTAGCAAATCAGAAGCTGAGCTTGCCTCTGCAGCGGCACAGCCAACCAATAGGAATCAGAGTTGACCTATGCAATTGTTGACAGTGGACCTATGCAATTGTTTGTTACAGCCAATGAAATGGCAATTGACAATCGCTGCTTCACCCCCTGCTAATCTGCTAAGGAAGGAACGTGTGTTCTGTTGTCTTGTGATATTATCACTGTGTTTGAAAAGTGGAGGGCCCTGGTTCGAATCCTACCGGAGTAGGTTTTCTCAATACCTTTTTTCTTCTAATTGCAGATAAATTTAATCTTCTCTTTGTGAGTTGTTTCCTTAGAATTTCTTTCTTGAATCCCCTATTCAATATCAGAGATACTAATTTTATTGAGAAAAGTTTGGGCGTTTCCAACACAAAAGGGCGTGGCTTCTCTTTCTAACAACCTTTGCATTGCATAGGTCAGAATTCAGGCTGGATCCGCGCCTGCAGATTTCATTCAATCTTTTGTTTTGGCACTAAATCTGAATCTCTGAATGGAAGTGTTCTGGTCCTTGGCTTCTATTGTCCTTACCATTTATCTTTGATTTAATGCCAAGCACTTGAATCAATTTCAGACTTTTGCAAGGGAGGCATGGGCTTGTTTTAAAAGTTAGCAATTTTGCAAAACACTTCACGCTTTGGTATCTTTGTCTTTGATTGGCAGGGTGCTTTTTCAAGAGAGGGGCCCTTATTTAATTTAAAGTCATTTGCACGGGTGCACCTAATTGATGATAATTGAAGCATAAATTGTAAAGGCAAAGTATGACTATTGTATGTGTCCTTTGGTTTTAGTTTAAAAGCATCAGGTATCAAAGGATTACAGGGCGTTGTTCGCAAAACTGTGAAGGATGAGCTCCAGGTATGTGGTTCTAAAACACTGTCATACAAAATTTGTGATATGTACTTGCGTTGTGAACAATAATTCCACCTTAAAGATATGTTGCATTTTAAATCACTTCCCTCTGCCCTTTTTTACTTTTGTATAGAACTTTGAGAGTAAACTTTGTTTTTAAAAATGAGTGTTATCAAGATTCCTTTATTTTAGGTAAATATATGGGATGATATTCACATGTGTAAGATTATACCATCACTGATGTACAATATTGATGTCAAAGCTGGTCGGTAAGTAGCAGTAAATAATTGGTAACAGGCCTAGTTTAGTCTAGCAGACCTCTTTTAATTAACTACGCTCCAGGTTGGTTGTTCGAAAGCAAATGGTCTCGTTTCATTTCATAGCCACATTGGGGTAAACATACACAACCTAAGCAAGTTATATTTTGGAGTTGAAGAGCCTGTGTCGTGAATAACTCACTCTTCAGGGGATGTAGTGATATTTCAACAACAGGCATGTAGTATTTACAGACGCCAAAATTGACAAATTATCCAAAGTTCGAATAGGAACGAGGTTAATGGAAACGAGAATAATTCTGGTACGTATTTTATAACCTCTGGTTTATAGCTTCTGATTAGGTACCCGATTTGAGTTTTTCAATCCACTTTGAAGCTTTTAAACCTATCGGCTGCAAGATGCTGTTCATCTCACAAACTTAGGAAATTAAAAAATTAAATATGCTCTTTCGCCATTAAAATCCACATATTTTCACAAAATCCACAAAATCCATGAGGACTAAACTCCACATTTTTTCACGACAGGAACAAAATTTGCGATAGCATCTTTTTGATAAACACCCAAAAGTGGATGCCTTAGTTTTACCAAAAATTACCAATGCTCCACCTTTTAAGTGCCGTCCTCTTTTTGACCCCTCCATTTCTTAAGGGCCACCTTCTTTAGGCTCTCAATTTTTTAGGCGCCGCCCTCTTTTAAGTTCCTCAGTCTTTTGAGCACTGCCTTATTTTTTGTTCCTTCATCCTTCAAGCGCCGCTATCTTTTTAGCTTCTCCCTCTTTTTGGCGTCTCCCTCTTTCGAACATCCTCTGTGAGATGCAGCCTTTGTCGAATATTCCGTATTTTAGGCAAAGAAAGCTGACCGGCAGTGTGGAGGCATTGTCGAACTCGAGAGATGAATGTCAGCACGACCCAGAATACTTGGCAGAATCGTGTTTGAGGGAAATTTTCAGCCGGGCAACATTCGGAAACATCACTGCTGCGCTGAAGCCAATGTTTGAGTAAGTTTCATTTGAACGACATTGATTGATTAATATATATTGATTATAATTTGAAAGAGAAGAAGGATTACAGAAAACGAGGGGGGTTCCCTGGATTTTTATAAGCTGATGTATTTAAGTATAAAGATAAGAATAATTGCTGAAAATTTTGTATCATCTGATATGCAAAATGCTATTGAAAATCAGGTCAAAGTTCTAATAACAGTTATTTTGAATTTTTTAATAATTTAATTGACTTATGATAATACTCGAATTTTTAACAGTTTTTTTTCTTTTTTTATATTATATAAAATTTTTTACAATACATGCTTACGTCTACATCCTACTACTCTTCCTAATTACTTTAAAAAGTGTACACAATGATGTACTATACTAGAGGGACGGGACCACAGGGAGCAAAAGACAATGACTATCCTGTGGCCATTAACATAAAAAGTATATAACAAGTAACAGCTAAATGAAACAATTACAGACACCTACAAATACTATTAATTACTGATAACTACTAGAATCCGTTTCACATTGGATGTTCGTTCAGCATATGAGAGGGGTGCTGGAGAACAGGAACCACGGGCGACGGAACAAAAGACAGCAGCCACTGATCCCTCTCTAGGGTCCTCATTGCCCAGCAAACTGTACATGCGCTGCCAGGTCAAGGTTCCAGATTCTACGATATTGATGGTCTGATATGCTTCTGATTTGTTTTAAAACGAATTATGATCCATGTGCCTAACATCAGATGTGAAACGGACTCACAAAAGAAACGGGATTTTTAACAGTTCATTTTCTCTAAGTGAACAAATCTTTCATACCCAGAACTCACTGGTTTTTGTTTTAGGTACCTGGATACAAGAGAAATGTGGATTCCAAATGACTTTGCATCGCATTGCTTTGTTCTTGTAATGTACTCAATTCAGGTAACTATTGCAAAAACTACAAGTTTATTTGCTACAAAACTCATTTACAAAAATAGTTCAGTCATGTTAACAGCTTTAATGAGATTATTTGTATTTTTTATCCGGTGACATTTGTAATGCTTCAAAACACGGTATTTTTGCGCAGGCAAACATTCTAGTGATGAGCTGTCAAAGAGATGCGTAGTGAAGATTTCTTTTAGTCCCAGCGCAAGCCATTCATCATCATAGAAAGTCTTACCACCCCCCATTCAGTCTTCCCCCCAATACGCTTTGTTTTACTGGATATTGAGGCGAAGCTAATTGGAGACCACGATGTCAGTTGAAGTCAAAAGTATTTTTAAATTGTCTTTTCTCTGACAAACCTGCATCCTTGTATCCTAGTCTCTCATTAATACTCGCATCTACATTATTCATCTTTTTTGTCATCCCAGCCTCTTTGCCATTCAAGCCTCTTTATTATTCTTGCTTCACCTATAACCCCCTCTTACTTTGCAGTCCCAAAAGTAACCCTAACTCGTATTTCTTCACCGTTAAAGATAGAATAATTTGTTTCGTATCTTTTTTTTTGCACCAGCATTCAACTTTCCAAAAATAAATGTTGATTGTTATTTTGTTAAAAATAAATGGCTTGAAACACCTTCGAGAGCGTGGGTTAAAACATCTTCATCACAAAGCCCATCTTGTGAGATATTTTTTCTCTTTGCAGAATCAATATTCGTATAAAGTTATTGAAAGCTTGCTGCATCATCTCGACGACAAATCGGAGTGGGATCCCAACATGAAAGCCAGTATTATCGAAGTATTGTCAGCTGTTGTTAGCGTCCCTAGTGGTGGTTCTATTGGTAAGGAAATGCTTGTAGCGCATACAGTTTCTAAGGGATTTTATTCATATACAGCGAATTTTTCCTATAGGACATATCCTAGTAACTGACACCTCCAGACAGCGGCCAAATGTAAGGAACGGACACCACCAAACAGCGGACACTTCCGAAAACGGACACCTCAAAACAGTGGGCACTTCAAAACAGCAAAAATCTTAAAATAACGGGCAAATGAATGCTTTCGAGAATACAAAAATCCCCAAAAAATCTCCCCTGTGATCAGTGCCTGTGATATTTTTTCTATTTATTTTAAAAACTTGGAATAACTATTTACCTAAATTATTGCCCACGAAGTACTAAACAACCTTACACGGACGGAATATCTCATGACATCCCCTTGGAATTGTACCTGAATCTGATTATAGCTAATATTATCACATGAAAAATTTAAATGCGATCAGTTAAGGAATTTAATGCCAAACTCTGCACTCTGGGTTCTGGATATCTGCAATAGCAATCGCAACCAAGTATATTTGATTTTATTTTTTTAACCAATGCCTTAGCATTTCTTTAAGATTTTTCGCAACAATGGCTTATTTTTTTGCATAATTTTTTCTGCTTCATACTTTTCTTGTTGAGAACATTTAATACAATTCATATGTAAATTCTCAGGACCCTCTGTTCTTGAAGTTTTCAATACGTTGCTGAAACATTTGGAAATTTCAGTGGATCATGAACTCGATTCAAATAGCCAACGAAAGGTATGCTCTTTTGGTTGTTCTTTATTTCTAAAACGTTCCATGGCATCAGAAGTTTAATGTATCGCAAGCACGTACTTCTCGTAGTCAACATAACAAAGGGCGGGAATGGCCCAACAAGAACATCTCAGGTTACCACATAAACAAATTCTTGGTTCTCTGGTTTTTTCATAATTGTCTGTCTCCTGTTTATTCTTATTCCATGCACTTACTTTGCTGCTTTTTTGGTTCCACAAGAACTATAGAATTCGGTTTTTGAAATTCAAAAATGTAAAAGAGTGCAAAAATCTACAAAAAGTTTTATACAGCAGATGTTTCAGTTAACAAAACGATTCTAGCCAACATAACCAATAACAAGTAATGTTTAACATAGCTAACAAAAAACAATAAATATGAAGCGAAACAAAAGAATAACGGTACTTAGGAAGATTAGAAGCAGTTTTACATTAAAATGACAAAGATTTCCACAAAACTATCTCAGCTTGCAAACTGCAAAAAGACTCACAATGCCTGCCAAAAGTACTTGGAACACCCACTAATTTACGCTGCATTTGATATCTTTTATCCCTTTAATGAAAAAAATTGCTACTTCCGCCCCCTTCCCCCTCAAACAATGTTGATGATTTAGAGAAATATCATAAAAGAAGCGCAAAAGAAAGTGCGTCCTAAAATCCTAGCCCGTTTGATAGTAAACCAACATTGTTCTGTAAGGGAGAGGGGGATGATTGGTTTTGACCTTTGAAATTGATGTCAGTGTTCCAAGACTTTTGGCAGGCATTGCATCTACCCGATGTTGGAGTCCACCCGATGTTCTCTCATCTCTAGCCCTCTTAACACATAATATTGACATTAACGATATTGAATGGGTTTTCAATTTGGGACTACCGAGTTGCATAAATCTTCTGCAGTTCTACAAAGCATTTTAGTGAATCAACTCTTTGAAATGGCCGAGATGAGAAAGGATATTTGGCTGGTGTAATAACGAATTTTTCTCCTTCTAGGATGGGAGAGAACAGTTGATCAAAGCTGCTATTATCAGGACTGCAGGTAAGAAATACTAATGCTTCTAATGTATCTTGGAGTACTAATGCTTCTTTGTTGTTAAGATGTTTCCTCTTGCAAGTACAAATGTTTTCTTCTTGTTGGAAAAAACAGAAAATCCAATTATTTGTCTGTGTGTGCAAATGTGATTCACTTTGTGTAATCGTAAACAACTTCTGTCTAAGAATATTGATTCACACCAAACGGTTTTCTGCAAAAATAGGCAATAGTTTAGTCCTGAAAGCTTTTCCCGATGTTTAAGTCTTTGTGACTTGACAACCCGTTTGCATTTGCCTGCTAGTTCTGGCCTCACAGATAACCATTATTTGAAAGTCCTATCATGGGCAGCCATTAACGGTCATTAAGCATCAAAGGCGGTAATTTTTCAGCATCTTTTCACGCAGAATGGAAAGCCACTTTAGTGTTTTTAATTTTTAGGGGATTTTTCACATGCCCTTCCTGGGTACCAACGCGTCGAGGTGATGACATTCATAGCTGCAAAAATACCAGGTCTAAATGCACCAGAGTCAACAAGGAAGAGTTTGTGCATTGGATCAAACGAAGACCTGATGCTCAATAAAACGTGAGTAATTTCAGCATTCGATGAAATAGAACTTGAATAACTTAAACATACAAAACAGATTCTCCTAGGCTATAGATTCTTAAACTCTAGTTTTTCACAAGATGGTATTAAGATTTCAGGTCCTAAATGCAACAGATAGGAAATGTTTAGCTCTGATCAAACGATCCAACATTTCACCCAACATTTCGCCCAACATGTTGGATCGCTTGACCGGGGCTTTATGGTTCTCCCATTATGTTCCACAGATAGGCGATAAACTCATACTTTGCTCAATCGATTCAACATAAAAAAGCCGGCATGCTTCGAAGTATAGCGATTTTTGTAGAAAAACAGATTATTTTCAACATTTCATTTTGTAAATCTTAGCGGAGAGCTAAATTCAGGGGCTCTCTTATCAAAAACTTGAAATGAATGGAAATGCAAAGAAAATCCACTGCTATCAATAGATTCTTTAAAATCGATTTTGAGATTTCAGTTTGAAGTGGGTGAGCTTTTGAAGAAAAAAAACGGCATCATCGTTATTTCAAACGTTTGTTCTGAGTTAGGTTGAGGTGCATGTTGGTAACAAAGTATTATCTAAAAATATTAACAAACATTTTGTTTTTCTTAGAGATGAAAGCATTTCTGTTCATCAGACACAGATGTTCAGAGTTCTTCTCGCGGTAGGTACAACATAAAAACAAGTTAAGCATCAGAATATTTAAGTTTTTAATTAAAGTTTCATGTATTATATTCGTTTACTTTGATATTAGTGTTTATACTGGAATAAGGATGATTTTTCAGACAGTCGATATTAAATTTGTTTATGTTGCTATGTACCTGGACGGGCGCAATAGGTTTATAAACGGTTGAGCCTATGACCCAATTGACTTTTAGCAATTTATTCAATAGATAGTACGCAAGCTCTGAGTTTAGTCAAACGAATCCTCAAAATGCGATTATAAAATAAGTGTTTGGTCATTTCCTGTTACTGCAGGTTGCAGAGAAGCACATCAACATGCCGTTTCAGTCCACACTTCCAGCTAGCTTTCTGGATTTTCTTCTAAGAGGTTTCGTGCAAGCAGATCAAGGTAAGTTTCTGGATGACTGTTTGTATTCCATTTGTAAAAATATGAAATGTCTTTCTGAGTCGTTAAGAAAAGTGTTCATGACCTTACTTCTATCTTTTTTATTTGATTTCTATTTTACTGAATCAATTCCCATCCAGCTTATTCTAGTTACCAGCCCTTTTTATCACCAAATTTATAACCGAAAATGTGAATGCATTCCTACAAGAGAGTTTAAGCTGAATTACAATGACTTGTTGCTATGCGTTATCTGAGCACAACAATGTGTAACTGGCCTTGGAACCTGGCAGTAAAATTATTCATGGTCCTACTAATGAAAGTTGACCCGCACATTATCACCTGCACAATGTTATCAACCTGACGAGCAATCAAGCTTAATAGCATGTTTTCTTAACTCTGCAAAGAAAAAGCATTTAAGATTGTTTTTGAATAGTTTGATTTGCTGTTGAATTAATTCATATTAAATTAAACTAATTGCTTTGATTCGTAGTTTAATGTTACATAAGTAATCTATGTATCTTATACTTACCAGTAAAAAAAGTATCATTAGTGTAAAGAGTGATTTATTTCTTTTTTAGATGTTCGACTTTTTGCTCTAAAAGTATTTGCAAACCTTCTTGATCGTCAGAACAATTCCCAAAAAATTGACAAATTAATGTGAGTTGTCTTAATAGAACCTCTTTTGATGTTCGTTTCGTTGTCTTTTTCTCGATTCTTTAGTTTTTCATGCTTATTTTATGCAATTATTTGGTTTATCAGTGTTGCATTTTACGTGGCTTTTAGATTAACGTCAAAACAAACATATACACGAATGAAGATTGATAATGGCCTATTGGAATTTTCTTAAGACAGAAATACGGTCAAGCCTGTTGAAAATTTTGTGAGCGACTGATAGCATAAGACTGCAAGGACTGAACTGGCACTTTAAACCTTAGTTTAATGTTCATTTTCAAGATCTACATTGACTTTTATCGTTTTTTGTACATTAACATTCTAGCTTTTCTAAATAGTCAAAGCTACACCCTAAGATAATCTAAGGATACGCCTTAGGATTATTGTATTTGTTTCTTTGTTTTATTTGTTTCTTTGCTTTTCTTGATAAGCGTTCTCCGTCTATATTCTTACCTGAGTTAATTCTGCTATCTTTGAGTAATTTGGTGCCAAATCCACTTCATACCCTTCTCCTATTTCAAATGGTTTTATACTTTAGATCACCAATAAATTTATTCAGTACTGACATACTCCAGTGAATTTGTCTGCCTTATGTTGTTCTTAACACTTTCAACAGCGACAAGGTTGCTGATGCTGAAACAGAACTGGAATTTTCAATCGAAAGATGCACAAAGAAAGACTCTGTTTTCATTCGCAAGGTATTACCTTAATTTCGCGGTTAAGTTAGTAATCCATCGCTGTATTTATCTGGATCACAACTGTAGCGTTTATGTTTTAAAACGAGTTGTAGCTTTTTTGATTAATCCAGGGGGCATCTTATTTTGATTGTATAGAGAAAGACTTGCAGGTCTTTCTTTCTGCAGAGCATTGGATTTCTTTTTAATTTAGGCCGGTATTTAATATGATTCCAGGTTTTCTGTTATGTATTAACAAGTACTTTGTCCATTCTATTTAAGTCGAAGCCTACTACATGCTATACTGTTAGCCTACTACTAGTCGGACCTAAGCATGCTAATATTTTATATTTTTAAGCAGCACTTGCCCAAGGAAAAAGTTAGGAAAGTGTTTGTGATTGTCTTCTGATTTTATACTTTTGATTGTGACTATATTTCTATTTTCATTTCAAAAACTAGCTGTTTCAAAATTAATAGTTATATTTAAGCTTTCAATTTTTACTAGCAAAATTTTCGATCAAAGGCACAATGGAAGGTCGACGCTTTTTCTTAAAATCACAATTAAACGTCTTTGTTTATAAAAAGTGTTGAAAATTGTTCTGCTTTCTGACCAACGATTCAATTCAGCAAGTCACCTTGTTTTGATGTTTTTTGTATCCATCCATTCAACTAAAAACAGGAAAGTTTCTCTGAAAGTAGGAGTTTCTAGCTAAAGATCTATTTTGAAAATTGAACTCATTATTTTAGGTTTGCTATTACAATTTTCCCTCCGTTTTCTAGAACTCACAACAGACATACTTCTACTTGTACCAAACAGCCAAAGCGATCTCTAACACATATGTCAATTACCGTGTTATATCGAAAATCATATGTTTATTGGCTCTGGAGTTTGGGGAAGCTGAAGTTATTGTCGAACTGGCTGGATTCGTTTTCGGACTACAAGTAAGAGCTGATTTTTGTATATTGCTTTTCAGAATAAAGAATATTGCGCCCAACTCAAGATATTCTAATACAACATATAGTCTTTTGTCTTTATTTACCTTTTCCCTTTGTCTTAATCATTTGTTTCTTGCTTGCTACATCATGCTATTTTGTAGTCACCGTCTTGTTTTTATCTGCCTTTCCTCCACTTCCATTTATTTCTTGTTAACAAATGATTATGTTTTCTGTTTTGTTTCTGCCATGCCATTCTTTTCTTATTCTACCCTTCTTTCGTAATTTTTTCTTCGTTCTTTCCATCTTTCACTAATTTTTCTTATTAATTTGACTAATAGCCTTCTAAATAACTGGTTTATAACCTTCGTTGTACATGATATATTTCAAACGCTGCTCTTAGCAAAACTTTTACCAAATTGTTTTTAATAATTAATTTGAAAGTGAAATTGTGAGATTGATTTTTTAACAGAAGATTTTTTTTGTCTATATCTTACCCTCATGTTAAATGTTCCATAATTTTTCCTATTGATTAAGACCAACGATCCTTTTAATTATCCCTAAATAATAACTTATTGTTTAAAATTTTTTGATAAATCATTCTCTACCTAGGATTTAGCTAAGAAAGAAGACACTAATCAGACGATGGGACAAAAAATCTGCATCCACTCTACTGTTTCCATGGCACTTAGAGTAATCTGCGATCTTACTGCAATTGGTGATTTAAGACAGCATTTCTTGCAGGTATATTCATTTTCATATACTTTTATGTAATATTATATTATATCTATTTCATATACTTTTATCATACACATGGTGTGATTTTATGTATCTTTTGCTCCAAGGAGAAAAGCAGGAACGGGATGTGCTCCTGCCGTCATGTTCAAGGCACCCAGGATAACAAATACTTTCTGCATTTTATAAACAGACACAAAAATACCCAATAATTACAATTTTTAGTATGGCAATATTTCTATGAATCATTTTACAGCTATTTCTATACGTCAATAACTTTTGTAAGAACAGTGCACCTGTATGAATTATCAGCCAGCAGAGGAACCCAAAGATTTTGTTGTTTTAGCAAGAGAATACTGTAAGAAAATACATGGAGAATAAATTGTGGTTAGTTGCTGCTGTAGGTTTTAATTCATAGCCAATGTCAAACTTTGTGTTTCCTACTTCAAAGATATAGGCCATTACACGGCATTTCAGTAACTGCCGAATCGATGACATCGAATTATTTCCAACAGGATGGGATACAATGAACAGCTTAAAATATAAGATGTTTCTCATAGAAAGTCCTTTTTCCGTCAAGGTTTTCTTTCTTTTTCAAGGTTATGGCTCGAAGGAAAGAACATTATCCATTCTTGTTACCAAGCAACGCTCTAAGTGTTGAACTTAGCCTCGATTCTACGCACAAACTATCCGACTTTGCGTATTTTGACCGCCATCTTGTTATCAACACACTAAAGATGAGTGGATACGATACAAGTCCTATCGATATACCGTATAACCCATCGCCTATACCAGGTTCGTGTGCTTGGTGATTTTATTTCATGTAATAAGTATATATACACATAAAAGTTCGTTTTAATGTTTACGCGGATGATCGGCACATCCAATGACCGGCTAAAGCTAGTTCTACCCAATGACTGGGTCATGCTTTTGTTCTCAACCTTCTCACTAACGGTTGAGATTTTCTGGCAATACTTTTTCTTGCTTTTCTTGGTTTTTCTTGACCTGTTTCATTGTCCTTAAGGTGTTTTCTTAGATAAGAGAAGTTACGAGCATGCAGACATGTTTTCATCCCTTGGTCGTCTTCAATGACTTTGTGTTTGTCGTGACATTTGACATCTATTGAATGAAATGATCTAAGGAAAACTAATCTTTTTCTTTATGACGGACAAAATTGTCCATCGAGTTTTTTGTTACCTCCTAAGAATTTATGACCAGTAATTTTATAACCCTTTATAAACGATCTGCTGAAATGCATTTTCAGACATTTTTTTAGAGACAAGCTGTTAAAAAATTAAATAGTAATTTTTTTCTTAGCTCGCACATCATCCGTGGCTTCTCTTGCTGATACTCTCCCAATGCTGCGACATGAATCATCTGGAAGTTTCCCTTCTATTCCTGCCAAGGTAATATAGTTTTCTTACAAAAAGTTACACTGAAGGACCAACAATTGGAGCTTTCAAGAGAACAAAACACCGAATTATCAAAAACGCGAATTGTTAATGGCTAACACTGTTGCCCAACGCCACAGAGAGCAGACATGTATTGGTTCAAAGCCTCCAAACCTTTCAAGCTGTCAAGCAACAAGAGAAATTAATAAGAATTAAATTTAGGGGCCAAGAAGTCATAGGTACCTTAAAAATTAGTATTTGCTCCAAATAGATAAAGTCATAAGTATAACAAAGTCAAATTATAGTTTTCTCACAGTGGCAAGAAGAATGATTAGTATTGTTTCTTTCTCTCTAAGTTTCAAATGTTGTACAGGTTTTTTTTTTCAAGCGATTAAAAACTAACACAATAGAATATGCCATTCATACCCAAAAAAGACACATGGTCACCGAGTTCTGGCTATGAATGGTACTAAAATATACAACATTAAATTATACTTACTAACAAAAAGAAATGAACACAATAATTAGAAAGATTAAAAAGTACCATAGTAGCCTCAGTAATAACGCTATTTTCTATCACATTACAACAGGGGTTTCCATATAGAAAAGATTGTACAGGAGCTGCTTCAAATCTCAGAAGAAAACTTTGTAGACTTGTTCTTGGTATTTGAGATCTTAGGAGAGCTGATCGCCGATTGGTGAATAAACAGGAGATATAACGCTTAAATAAGATGCTATGTAGATAAGATGATAATAGAAATAACAGAAGCCTGTGGGCTGCTAATAGGTCTTCTGGTTTCAGAACGTAATTCCCGCTTCGATATCAAATGTATGTCTTCCGAAAGTTTGCGTAAAATATTTATATTTAGTGTTAATTACATTTATTTTGTTTCTTATTCTAGATTGAGACTAAAAAGATTACATATGAGGATCTGAAAAACACTTTAAGTGAGTAGCAGTGCTTTTATTTCTATTTCATCTCAGTTGCATGAGATTTGAATTGCAAAGCTGAAAGAGTATCTTTAAATATAAAAGGTGTACGCATCTTATTTGCAGCTTTTTTTATCTGAAATATCTGGAGAAAACAAACAATTTTCATAAAATTATGGGTTTTTTCTCCTTCCTCTCATGCCAAAATTAGATGTAGACTTCTTATAATCGATTTCTGTATGCATCAAATATCAACATTGATTCGCGGGACAACTAGAAGGAGGAGAGGTGTATCTGGCTTTTTCTGAAATACTTCAAAATTTCTGTCTGTGAAATACTTTTTATCTCAAAAACTTTATGTTCCTATCTTTCCTCTTTCTTAAATATCTTTCTTGAAATAAGCATAAAAACACCAACAGTAATGCTCAGTAGCCTGCACCCTTGTCCTGCCTCTTGATTTGTACAAACGGTAATCATTGCAGCCTGGCGACGTCCATTGGTGTAAATGAGAACATAAAACTAATGTGAAAAGTCTCAAATGTGGCTATCTAAATCAATGTCTTGCTCTGTAGCGTCGTACAGAAATGTAATTTTATCTCAGTCCAAAACAAACCAGTGCCCTCTCAGCACCAAGTTCAGGCTACTTATTATAAATCAGAAAATCTGCAGTTATTAAACGACCTTAGGCCTCGAACAATGGACAGAGTGTGAATACGGGATGACACAAATAGGCTACTTGATGCCATGTCATCCTTTTCACAACATTTTGAACTTTTCTTGTACATACAAAAGGTTTCTCATTCTATCTTCAGACAATTTATGCGAAATGTGGTTTCCACAACCATCCCTATTTTATCCAGCATTATACAATGCAATCCTTTTAACAGGACGCGATGAAAACAAAAAGCCTCCGACAGCATTGAATTTCAATAAAGCCACCTTCGAAGAGATTGCAACTCATTCAGACAGAATTGTGAGAAATATATTAATTTATTATTGACTGCTTTGAAGTTTTATCTTGTTTTCTTAAAAAATCTGATAATATTGTCAGTATTATTGATATTTTTATCGCTAATGAAAATTAGCATACTCTATTTGGTAGAGTCTTAACATTAGTATTTCAGTTAGCTTTCATTGTAGATACAATAGCCATTCTTTCTTATTTAACTATCAGACCTTTTTTAAAACGTCAAAACAAACGAATTTAGAAAAGAGTTCAGTCGAATCTCGTTAAGTCGTACCCCGGATATGTCGCTTTTTTCTTAAATCGGCTTGATTTTTAATTTCCATTGGATTTTTCTACATTACCGTAAATCCTCGAATTAGCCCCCTGGGGGCTTATTTATTTTTGATATTTTTGGATGGGGGCTTATTCGAGGGGGGGTCTTATACAAGGGGGGGGGGCTTATAAAATTATTGTAGACATTAAGAAGACATTATTAAAAGACCTCGTTTATTTTAATAGAAAGTTCTTTATGAGCATTTAATTAATTACTACCAAAAGTGTGAATTTGTTGTGGTAATTCAATAAAACGCCATAGGCAACCTCAGATAGCAAAAATCATCAAATTGAGGGGTCCAATTTGAGAATTTACGGTAGCAGTGGGAGCTTATTCGAGGGGGGGACTTATTGACAATTTGTAGTTCTAGGGTGGGGGCTTATTCAAAGGGGGGGGGGGCAATTCGAGGATTTACGGTATTCAATTAAAATGTCGTATTCCGGATAAGTCATACAATCGCTAAGTCAGATCATTTCCTCATCCTTTTGATGGTCTGACTTAATGGAATTCAACGGTACCAGAAAATATTGTGGCAGAAGGACCTAAGGCGGAGTTTTTGCTGTATAATTTTATTCTTAGTTCTTAAATCATGGTTTGGAGAGGTAAATCATGGTAAATGATGATACTTTCTTTTAAAACAATGCTTCTTATAGCGTAATTGATCAATTTTTTTGGATTTGTCTTACTAGCATAGCGACAGTCAAACAAAAATTGCAAGAGTTTTGGAAACAGTGTGCAGGTGAGTATTATTTGAAATATTTTGATTTCGATTGGGCTTATATTTACTTAAACCTACTAGGAAAAATGCACCTGTTTTTAGAAAAAAATCTTTATTCTTAATTCCTTAGAAGGCATGTTTACGTTTGGGTACAGTTATTAACGTATTTTGTAACTTACGCTTACCAGAAATCTCGGCTGAGTTAAAGGCAATATTTTTAAAACCGGCCTAATATCGTACTGCATGAAAATACAAAACACAATCGATTTCTCAAGACAGCTGCCACTAAGCATGCCGTTTGCGCAAGAGCCTTTAATAAAGTGTTTCCAACAGGCAAAATGAGAACATTTTCTAAAGTTTACTTTTAGGTAGTATGGTTGAAGGAGACTTTTTGCTGATTTGAAAACCCTATCAAAGCCTTACTTTTTTTTAAGATTATATTTAAGTATTGTAGAAATTTCAATACTTGATGTTACCACCGATTTCTTGCAGAAGAGTCTCTGGATTTCGCAAATAGGCTACGAGGATTTCTTATAAACCATTTCTTATAGTAAATAATTATGCCATAAATGGTTAATTGTTGAAGTATGATTTTTTTAATCGACATAAGATTTAATCGATTAAATTTTAGTTCTTTGCTAATTTCGATTAATTAACGGGTCTGAAAAAATTGTCCTGGGATTTAAATTCTTTGCTAATTTTTAACCGAAATGCAAAGTTTGGCAGATTTCACACAATTTAGATTTGAGAAAGCCTGTTGTTAGTTGCGAGTCAGGTATAAAATGGCATCAAAAGTAAGAAACCCATCTTATACATACAATGCCGTTTATTGTAAAAGAGATGTTTTGTTGTGAAAATAGCATTCTAATAGCATAGCTAAAAAATCATACTGGCGATATGTTACACAAAAGAAAGATTCCTTCTCGATCCTTTTTTTAAACAGATTCATTTCTTTTTTTACACAGGAACACTGGACCAAGGAAACCTGATCTTGGAAATGACTTGTTTACAATAAAATTACCGAGCCTGTACATTTATTAGCCTATTTGGTAGAAAACTTAGTTTTTAGCTTATTGTATAAAGACTGGTGAAAAGTTTGTGACAGTATTCAATATAATATTATGTTTTGGTTTGCTGTCATAAATGTTGGACCGTATAGAAATAGAGATACAAATTTTAATTTAATGCTTTATATCATGTAATTGATTTTAATTTAAATAGTCGACTATGAATTGCAGTCATTTGCAATATTGAATCTCAGTCTATGTTTCTAAATGCATTTCTTATCTCTTTTTACAATGTTAATCTTCCAATAAATAAAATCCATAATCCATAAACAGATGCTTTGTTCATATGTTTATTCTTCAACTAGCGAGACTGTGTGCAACGAAATATTTTCAATCAAAATATACAACTACTTCAAAATCGGTTACAACTGTTTCAATTTCAGCGCAAGACTCTACATAGTAATGTAGGCCAAGATGTGATATATAGAGCTTGCACAGTGTGTATAATTACGCTATCTCTCACGAACACCAACAAGATCCCGTTTCAACGATAAGGTATAGAATAAAATTGTTACAACAATGTATTGCACTTACACGGAGACATTGATGAATTCAGGCTAACATGACGACACCCACCAATATTGCATTAAGTAAAATAAGACCTTGCCATATTTTGTGTTGATTGACAAGGAAGCCGGTTTTAAAGAACAGAATTGCTTCTCTCTTGATTCATGCTTAGAATAGGGTCTAAAATGTTAAAACAAAGAAATTAGCAATGTGAACATCGAGACTAGATATTAGCAATAAGCAATGTGAAAGTATGGATAAACCGTATGGATAAACCCAGAACCACTTGGAAGTGCATATGGAGATATGTCAGTAATAACTGCAATTTTCTTTTTACTTTTTTTGAATAAACCTCCTGTGTTATTGGCCTTATTTTCTGGATTAAAGGACGAGTACAAAATCTCATTTACTGGTTACAATTGTTCGCCAAAATGCTGTCATTTGAACGAAAATGCCAAGAAAGACATTCAAAAAACTCATTCGTTTACCATGGAAGTCTCGAATGCCATTTTGTTTCTCTCAAATGAGATAAGGTAAACAAATTCGTCAGCACAGAGCATTAGGACTGTTGACACGCATTCACTTGACTATGTTTTGCATACAGTAAAATAAATATAAGCAAAAGAGACTTCTCTCGTGTATTGTCAGAATGTTCGATTTAGAAGTACTTATAAAAATCAATGCAACGCAAGCCCCAGGCCTGAAATGAAAATCGATCTTTCTCGAACATAAATACTTTTGTGTGAAAAGTTTTGTCATATTGTTTGCTGACATTATTGATTTCTGTGTTTTCTTGCTCTTAGAAAGAGCTTCAAAAGACACGCAATAGTCGAACCTCTGTAGTCCAAATGAGTGCCAAGCAAGGTGAATTTTCAATCTGTGCACAAATGGAATTGGGTGACCAGGCTGCTTGACAACATTTTTCATCCATTAAATTGTTATCAGTGTTTATAAGAATATAATGGTGGGGAGTAGTGTTATCTCCGTAATTACTGAGATAGTCAGCCCGAAAGGGAAATTTGGCGGAGAAAAGGTCTTCTGCGGGCAGCGAAATTTCACAGCCTGCCTACGCTTCTAACTTTCGCCCCAAGATTAAAAGAAGCAACGAAATTCTAAACATCTAAAATTCAAAGTTAATGCAAACAGTCAGCTCCATTTCCCACATTAGAATTTTAAAGACATCGCCTTTTTGATACATCTGTTATTGCTCATTTTTCTAATACATCTTTTATTGCTCGTGATTTTACCAGCTATCTAATCAATTCTTGCAGTTGATCCCCATGTTATAATGAGACTATACATTACTTAAATGGGAAGTACGTTTAAATATTTATGTTATGCCATGTTGATACAATTAAAACTTTTTAGTCTACAGCTACAGCAACAACATTTCCATAAACTGGCCTGGGTCCTAGTTGTTGTTTATACGTCTCTATGGCGCGGATACCAATTGTGGCGAAGAAATGTTCATTTGGAGAAAAGTTATAAATCATTTCATTATAGAAGCTGATTTTTCATATTGAAGGAAACCCTTGATACAGTTTATTAATATCGCTTATTAGTTGCTTCAGTGGTGGACTTTCCTGTTTGCAAATTTAAAAGATGCATGCACGAGATTAGGCCACCTTAAGCATATCTTCGCGTTGACAACTGGAATTAAACAAATACGATCGCTCATTCTTGCTAGTACAGAGGAAAATAGATATTAGAGGCGTCCCTACTTTGCTATCGCCTCTCGGAATAGCCTGCAGTACAAAAATTTGGAAAGATGGGCCTAGAAAGAGGTTTGTTTACTATATCCTATTCTGTGTTTTCATGCTTATGTAGATAGATTCCAAAACTGTTAAATGAAACGATGATCGGGGTCTACCAATATTCCAAAAAACCGCGCTATTATGTAGACAGAAGGAGTTCATTTTCACCTTAGGACTTCATTGGTGCCTATATCATATTCACGAATATGGTATTTCTATTCATAACACAGAGGCCTATCGCAATGCAACATGATTTCAGTAACAGAAAGGATAAATGGATAAACGAATCAGTGAACATTAACCAATGGAATATTATTAAATTTAATTACTGTTCTAGTTGCAAGCTTCTGAAAAAATGTAGAAAACTGATACACTCAACTTCTGATAGCATATACCATGAAAGCATACAACATTTTGAGAATTGTGTAAATAGAACTCTGTTTCAGTCCTATATGATTTTCATTGCATATTGGTGTTGATTTTCAAAATGTGTTCTAGCATGATGATCTAACAAGGCAAGAATCTAGGGTGATTGATTCCTTCATTCAGTGTGCAGCAATAACAATTATTCTAGCAAAAGCTTCTTGCTTCATTTAGTTTAACTTTTTGTTTTATATATAATCTCTCTAAAAGGTCTAGGTGATGTTAAAGATGAGCTGCAGATGTTCATAGAGTCACAGAAAAGAAAAGTGGACAGTGATAAAAGAGAGTTGATGAAAGCTCAAGATGCACTAAGTCCAAGAGACAACCAGGTTACAATAAGCATTTCTTACTGTCCAATTTGTAATTTTCACCCTGCTTGCTGAAAGCAAGTGACCCTTCAATGGGTCTCCTAAATAGATTTCTTATAGATGACACACATATCACATCCATTTTAAACCTGTGGTCACTTAGAGTTCCTTGCAAGTAGCATTGAACGTACCACAAGTGACAGAGCATGAAATCAATTCAGGTTTTTCAATGGAGACAATTGAAGGGATCCAAGTGATTTAATGCAAGTCTTTCTTGCACATTGATTTGATTTAATTAAATGACGCTTTAACAATTTCACTGCTCATAACTGTTTATTGAACAATCTAACAGCTTTATGTCTATGATGTTCATTGCTGTATCAGAATTATTGATTATTTTTTACAGCCTAGTAGAATTTCAGACAATGCATCACAACAAGGTCACAAGTTCAGGTACTTTTTATCCATTTATTAACATAAAATAATTTATTTCAAGCTGTTTTTTAAGGATATGTATCATGGAGGATAAATCAATCTCTGTTTTCAGACAGAACACAAGCTGAAATATAATATTGAGCATGTTTAGTTTAAAGAACTTCAATTATTCAATTATTTAGTTTAAAGAACAGTAATGTTTCCATAGAGTGTAAGCTAAAAAATCCATTTTTCTGTTCAGCCTTTTTATTTTCTAGCAACAAGTCTGCAGATGCAGAAGCTGGTATGTAACTGCTTCACAATTTGCATACAGATAACAGATTCAAATTTATGATTAGAATTATTTTATCTAAGTGTGCTGTATTTCAGAGAAAATTGTGTCATGTTTAGTTTCAAGTTTTTTTTATTTTCAGTTTCTTTCTTTTTTCCAAGAAATGCTAAAATTTAGCATAACACATGAAATAGGACACATTAGGGTAAAAACATGTCAAATGTAATCATTATCTCCTTAGTTCCCAAAATTATTGGGAATACTGAACTGCAACCAGTTGTAGGATTTATTATGTTAGATGTGGTTCCACTTGCCTGTTATATATCTTTTGTACTATATTTTAAAGCATAAGACATCTGATCATGATAGTGCATTGTTTGTAGTACTATTGGACTGGAGATAAAGGAGGTGAAATGTTTCCTAACTAGCATATGTTTCTCACAATAATGATGACGTTATGCTAAAAACAGGGACAGAAATTGTGGGGTTGTAGGAGGGCAGGGCAGATCCCCTTTTAGCTTTTGCTGATTTAGCAGTTTAAACATAGTTTTATTGCTTTTGTGGGTAAATTTTGTCATTAGTTGGCAAATTTGCTTGGTTTTGGAGCAGAATGAAAAACATTGCTGCCTTTACCTGAAAAACTGAATTTCCACCTCTGCCAAAAAGATAGGTTGCTTAGTTGTTAAGGCATAATCAACAAAATTCAGCTAAAGTTACTTTAGCTAAAAACTGATACTGATAGTTGCATATTCAAGAGCTCCAGATATGTGAATCGCAATAAATTGTCAAATGAAAGAGAACATTAAAGCAATGTTCTTTTTTCTTGGCAGTCTTGCAGCCTTCTTTGAAGGCTAGATAGAGTCATCAGGCCCAATGATATGCAGATATTTGAAATTGTGCACATAAAGTTACTAACAACAATAAGACACTGCTTGTAAAAATTTTATAAGCTCACTAGGAATATCTACCTTGTGTGCATCTAAAAATACTCCAATGTTATGTTTTTACATAAACTGATATACAAATTGATTTTAGACTATCAATCTGGTTTACCGCTTGGACAATATGAACTTAGAAAAAAGGCCATGAGAGATGAGAGAGTCAGGGATTACAAGAAATATGCTGCTGAGGTGATACATATTTCTTTTGTCCATGCTAATTACATTTTGAAATCATATTTTTTGATTTGAAATCATAGTATTGATTTGAAATCATAGTATTGATTTGAAATCATAGTATTGATTTGAAATCATAGTATTTTGTGCTCAGTCTTTTCGATAGATTTCTGCAAATAGATAAACTCTTGTGTCATTATTACCAATTTTTTATTTTGCTAGACAATCTAAAGAAAAAAGGTTTGAATACCTCATGAACATCCAGTCTATATAATTTTGATTGACAAGCTTCCAATATATCAAAGCTTTAAGCTATTTGTCTATTGTGTAGATGGACTTTTGTTCGACTATACTTTGATAGAAAAATTTCATTGTCTGTTAAAGAAGTTTTCATTGATAATCCATGCTTCTATATATGATATTCCTGCTACATATATACATGAAATTTTTAAAATCTTTACAGAAAGAGTTACGGAGGACTGGGAAAATAGATCCATCTCTTTTGGAAGGTGCCAGTCCTAGAGCAGGCAACAGAAAGGTAGGTTTTGTTGCCATTTTTATGATTATATCAATTTATAATTATTCTGTGTTAAGAAATCTGGCACTCTTGAAAATTACTTGAAGATAAATGGTCAGATTATAATAATTAGATGAATGGGTTAGATATTACCAGATCTATTACATAGACCCATTAGAATACAGACTGACACTGTTGTCTTTAGTATTTAACAAGTTGGTACTTTTGTACTCTATATCTTCAGTAACAGTTGATATTCTGATTGGGTTTTTTGATTGCTTCTGTTTTCATAAAAATTTTTTAGTTATGCTTACTCAATTTTGTAGGCAAGAGATGAAACTTCCAGGCGGAGTGAAGGTCTGTATTTTTTTGCTTTGTGTTCTACTATTTGAGACAACCGATTCATACTTTGTGCAATATTCAATTTAAGCGTGTTTAGCATCAATATTGTCTTGCCGTCCTTGTTCATTAAAAGAAAAATTATCAGGGTCTGTCTGAAAGCACTCTTGTTTTTTATTAGAAAACCTTTTGTTGGCTCGTTTGACTTCAGTGCTACCTATCGCCTATTTTAAAATCCGCAAATTACACGATCGCCCCTCCTATATTCTATTAATGGATTGACATGTGCAGACCCCCCTCCCTTGTCATGATGGTTTCCCATGGCATACACTTCCACTCTAATAGGTGTTATGACCTGTAGTAACAACTAGTAATTCACGTGTATGTAGGCCATCTTTTAATCCCTCACAAAATACAGATGTGGGGAACTGGGTCTAGTAAATAATGATACTTAGAATAATAGGATATGACATCTCCCTTTCTGACATCTCCATATGACCTCATGGTTGTTACTACAGGTCATAACAATAGGCACTTTTCATTTGTATGTGTGACATACAAGAGTGACTTTTGTACTTTTTTTACTCTCAACAACATTTTGGTGAAAGATTCTCCTTATGTCACATCTATTCTAAATTACTGCTTCCCTCTTAGTCACCACTCCTGATATTGTGGATGCGTATGCTGCTCTTCTGAGAAAAAAGCGTGCCGAAGAAAGGGCATACAGGTATGCGAAGTTTCTTTATTTTATCAACTGCAATTTATCGCACTGCAGAAGCATTTTGTTGCCTTATTGTGTAAAGTAAAGTACACATGAAGTCACATTTTCAAAATGTTGCACTTGCTTTTGAACGACAACCAGGGCTACTCTTGTTTTGAGCGACAATCAGAACAAATCTTTGATTAGCTTAGAGATTTTAATTCTCAATATCATATTGACCAATCAGAACTCTAGAATTTGACAACAAACGTGTCATCCTACTAGATTTCGAAAGCCTATTCTATACGTTCATTGTTTTGTGTGTTGGTATAAACAGGGCCTAGATCTAGCTGCAATGCACGTTTTATCCGATTCTTGAACTATGATTGGTTAATACGATCTGGAAAATGTAAGTTTTTGAGCCAGTCAAAGATTTAGAACTTATGCTTATGTAGAGTTGATGAAATACGCATGGAATAAGTCAACCTTATGAGCATACAGTCAACACATTTCTATATGCATCACTGAACTACCCTGGGGATTAGTAAATATTATTTGTATGTTAGTTATTACTTGTTATCGCTTCAACTATTGCTTTTGTTTTTAGAGAGAATTATGACGATCCAGAAGTGACAAATGACAGGCAAGTTTTAACCCGTTGTAATTTGTATACGGCAATTCTTTTAATACACCTTTCATTGCTTGCGTATTTGCTATGTCTTTTTAGTTGCTTGATTATTGCCAAACGAGGTTGTCTTTCATCCAGATATTTTAAAATCTTTCAAATTAAAATAAAAATGCCAGGGTTATTAAGAGTCAATATTTTTCTTAACTCTTGGCAAACGTTTGACAACAATAACAGTCATTAGTATTTTCTGATGCTCAACTATTCAAAATTTTAGGTACTCCTTTTTTAAACATCTTTTGGACGTTTCATGGTCTAAAAAATATCAGCCCTTTAACTTTAAATATATCACTGAAGCGTTTAAATAATGAAAATATCACTGAAACAAGTGACAAAGTAAATATTTTTGTAGCAAGAGGCTTAAAGATGTAATTTTTAAAACTTTGCAACTATTTGATTTTCTACTACAGGAGGGTGCGATTCGACGATTCGGAAAATGAAACTTACAGTTCAAGGTATGACGTGTTACAACTCAAATTACAACGCCTGATCAGGTTTGCGCAATTTTAGGGCAAACAATTAGGCTGTTTAAGACACCATTTTCTTGTTGACGAAGAACGATTCCAAAAAGTTAAAACTTGATCATCAAAATGCTGCATTTTCTATCTATTAATTTCAGTAGATAAAGTGATTATGTCCTGTTATTGAGCTAGGCTGTTTTCAGCTTAGAATGGAAAGGTTATCAAATATAGAAAATTGCATGGACACAATCTTTCTGATGTAATCTCAAGCAGTATACACTATACAGTGTCAGATGCGATCCATAAAGATATTTATCTTTCAAAGATAAACAGTGATCAACTAGGTGTTGTAATAAGAAAATGTGCAATAGAAAAAATTGGTTAAGGGCACGTTTTAGTGGTTGATGACCTTAGGGACATATTACGGTGTCTTTAGTTATAAATTCTGATGCATGATGCACTCGACAAGAGTATTCTCCCCCAAATATGATGTCTCATAAGTGCCCCTTGACGAGTATGTATTTTCATCTTTTTCTTGCGCTCACCATTCTTATCAACTCCTGTTATGTCTTAAATATGTTATTTTATTTCATGATATACGTAGATATAATTTATTTTTATCAACTTTTATAAGTATGTTATTTTTATTTTTTCTCTTTGCTGCAGACCCCCGCCTAATATTAACGACGAAGAACTGTTCCAATGGGTAAGGATTTATGGAGTGATTGCTTATAGAGTTCAGATTTTATTTTCAAGTGCAATACAGCACAGTCAGTATAACGTTGTCACTATAAACCCTAAAACATAAAACCTATTGTACTAACAGTACTAAGAGTACCAGCATTGACATTAGGATATTTCTACAAAACAGACTAAAAACACAGATGAAAAGAACCAAAAAATATTACTGTATAGAGGCATGTCTTAGGGGACGATCTATCTAAATAGTTAAGATTATCGATAAGAACAAGTATTGCGAATTTATTCGAAACAACTTTCCCTGCAAAAAGTATGTGTATTACTCTATCTTCAATGAACGTTTTTGCAGAATTAGCAATTTTCGGCTGTTGATTGTATCCGTTAGTTGAAAATTGAACTTTCCGTGTTTCTAAAGCCAGAGAACAACTTTTACTGAAAAGTACATTATACCCATAGGATATCAAGTTTACTGTCTTGAATGTTATATTTCACCCCAATTTTGTTTTTATGGCACAAAAGCTGGTCCAATCAATTTGCGATGCAATTAAAATGATACAGTCACGTGGTTTTGGGACAAGTATAGTTACAGGGTTGAATTTGACTGCATCTAATTGACTTTTTAAATTTTTCATAACACAAATTTGACAGTGGAGGACGAATAATCAATCTATAGAGCTAAAGTTTTTCACGCATTTATTGCCATTTGTGTATATCGAAGCAATGTACTCGACAAATTTAATTCTATTGCTTCTTGTTTATATCACAAATCGAGTAATTTGTTGTTCCATTTCGCTTATTTCAGGCCAGGGAAAAAGCAAAATCGGGTCGTCGTCAACACAGCGCTGGAAATGTTAAGTGAGTCAAAATTTTGATGCTTTTTGTGTTCATGGCCTAGCAATTAATTAACGATCAGAAAATGTTACTGTTTGCCAAGATGTTAAAGAGTTTTCGATGTGTTATACAGGGCTGTACACACAGGTAGGTGAGATTCAACTTGACCTAGAAACATGGTTTAGAAACATTGGAAATAAATTTGGTTTTTTCAAACCATACATTTCGATCTTGCCAGCTGTATTTTCAATTCTGAGATGAGTCTACCGCAGCATGGCCTTTTCACGGATTTTGCCGGACAAAATACCAATGTTCTACACCTTTCAGAAAAGAACCAGTGAAATTCACAAAAAACAAGATTTCCTTTTGAGCTGCATTTCGAATTTCTCAATTACCAACACTAAAGAAAATTAAATATGATCAATGAATCTTGAGCAGAAAAGCTCTTGAAAAAATTTATTGTTAATGATTTTTTTATCTTATTATTTTCTGCTATTTTTCACCTTCCTCTCTCTCTTTTTTCGACAACTTCCCCCCTTATTTTCATTCCATACAAACATCAAAAAATTGAAGTTACCTTCACCTTAAAAATATTTTCTCTCTTTTATGATTTATCATTATTAATTTATAAAATCTGCACCATAAACATCTTACCCATCATTGTCTTTTGATATTAGTAGAACCCATCAAATAAAATTATGAAATAAGTTTTTCTTTGCCTTATAATTCTTACTTTAATTTAAAGCGTGAAAACTTTCTCATTAAGTAAAACATCTTACCAATGATTGACTTTTGTCATTTATGCAACCTATCTGATTTTGTTTCTATTGATCTTCTTTCATTCAGTATATGAACTTTTCTGCAGTCAAAATTTTGCGATCCTTTCATTCCAAGATTCTGATTCAAATGTCGCGAGTTTTGAGTTTAAGCAAGTTTTATAGAAAATCATCTGATTGTGACGTAAAATTGATGAATTGCGTCACAATAGGATTGTGGATATGGCTTTTGTACAGCGCTTTTTTAGCTGTGGAATATCAAAGTGTATTTAAAGACTATCTCTCCTGTCTAGTTTTGTGGTCTTTGATAACGATTTTTTCCACGTTTGCTACTTCCAATAACAAACTCCATATATTTCCAATGGATCTGCAATACTTCGATTCTAACAATTTTTCCATATTTGCTAATTATGATAACAAACTCCATACATTTCCAATGGATCTGCAATACTTTGATTATAACGAATTTTCCACATTTACTACTTCCAATAACAAACTCCATACATTTCCAATGGATCTGCAATACTTCGATAATAACCAATTTTCCACATTTGCTACTTCCAATAACAAACTCCATACATTTCCAATGGATCTGCAATACTACCATTATAACGATTTAATCCACATTTGCTCCTTCCAATAACAAACTCAATACATTTCCAATGGTTCTGCAATACTTCGATTATAACGATTTTTCCACATATGCTACTTCCAATAACAAACTCCATACATTTCCAATGGATCTGCAATACTTCGATTATAACGATTTTTCCACATATGCTACTTCCAATAACAAACTCAATACATTTCCAATGGATCTGCAATACTTCGATTATAACGATTTTTGCACATTTGCTACTTGCAATAACAAACTCCATAAATTTCCAATGGATCTGCAATACTTCGATTATAACGATTTTTGCACATTTGCTACTTCCAATAGCAAACTCCATACATTTCCAATGGATCTGCAATACTACGATGGTAACGATTTTTCCACATTTGCTACTTCCAATAACAAACTCCATACATTTCCAATGGATCTGCAATACTACGATGGTAACGATTTTTGCACATGTGCTACTTCCAATAACAAACTCCATACATTTCCAATGGATCTGCAATACTTCGAATATAACAATTTTTGCACATTTGCTCCTTCCAATAACAAACTCCATAAATTTCCAATGGATCTGCAATACTTCGATTATAACGATTTTTGCACATTTGCTCCTTCCAATAACAAACTCCATAACTTTCCAATGGCTCTGCAATACTTCGATTATAACGATTTTTGCACATTTGCTCCTTCCAATAACAAACTCCATACATTTCCAATGGATCTGCAATACCACGATTATAACGAATTTTCCATATTTGCTCCTTCCAATAACAAACTCCATAAATTTCCAATGGATCTGCAATACTTCGATTATAACGATTTTTGCAAATTTGCTCCTTCCAATAACAAACTCCATAACTTTCCAATGGCTCTGCAATACTTTGCTTATAACGATTTTTGCACATTTGCTACTTCAAATAACATACTCCATACATTTCCAATGGATCTGCAATACTTCGATTATAACAATTTTTGCACATTTGCTCCTTCCAATAACAAACTCCATAAATTTCCAATGGATCTGCAATACTACGATGGTAACGATTTTTCCACATTTGCTACTTCCAATAACAAACTCCATACATTTCCAATGGATCTGCAATACTACGATGGTAACGATTTTTGCACATGTGCTACTTCCAATAACAAACTCCATACATTTCCAATGGATCTGCAATACTTCGATTATAACAATTTTTGCACATTTGCTCCTTCCAATAACAAACTCCATAAATTTCCAATGGATCTGCAATACTTCGATTATAACGATTTTTGCAAATTTGCTCCTTCCAATAACAAACTCCATAACTTTCCAATGGCTCTGCAATACTTTGATTATAACGATTTTTGCACATTTGCTACTTCAAATAACATACTCCATACATTTCCAATGGATCTGTAATATTTCGGTTATAACGAATTTTCCATATTTGCTACTTCCAATAACAAACTCCATACATTTCCAATGGATCCGTAATATTTCGATTATAACAACTTTTCCACGTTTGCTACTTCCAATAACAAACTCCATACATTTTCAATGGATCTGCAATTCTTCGATTCTAACGAATTTTTCATATTTGCTACTTCCAATAACAAACTCCATACATTTCCAATGGATCTGCAATACTTCGATTATAACAACTTTTTCCACATTTGCTACTTCCAATAACAAACTCCATACATTCCCCATTGATCTGCAATACTTCGATTATAACGAATTTTCCATATTTTCTACTTCCAATAACAAACTCCATACATTTCCAATGGATCTGCAATACTTCGATTATAACGATTTTTGCACATTTGCTCCTTCCAATAACAAACTCCATACATTTCCAATGGATCTGCAATACTTCGATTATAACGATTTTTGCACATTTGCTCCTTCCAATAACAAACTCCATAACTTTCCAATGGCTCTGCAATACTTCGATTATAACGATTTTTGCACATTTGCTCCTTCCAATAACAAACTCCATACATTTCCAATGGATCTGCAATACCACGATTATAACGAATTTTCCATATTTGCTACTTCAAATAACATACTCCATACATTTCCAATGGATCTGTAATATTTCGATTATAACGAATTTTCCATATTTGCTACTTCCAATAACAAACTCCATACATTTCCAATGGATCTGTAATATTTCGATTATAACAACTTTTCCACGTTTGCTACTTCCAATAACAAACTCCATACATTTCCAATGGATCTGCAATTCTTCGATTCTAACGAATTTTCCATATTTGCTACTTCCAATAACAAACTCCATACATTTCCAATGGATCTGCAATACTTCGATTATAACAACTTTTTCCACATTTGCTTCTTCCAATAACAAACTCCATACATTTCCAATTGATCTGCAATACTTCGATTATAACGAATTTTCCATATTTGCTACTTCCAATAACAAACTCCATACATTTCCAATTGATCTGCAATACTACGATTATAACGAATTTTCCATCTTTGCTACTTCCAATAACATACTCCATACATTTCCAATGGCTCTGCAATACTTCGATTATAACGATTTTTGCACATTTGCTCCTTCCAATAACAAACTCCCTACATTTCCAATGGATCTGCAATACCACGATTATAACGAATTTTCCATATTTGCTACTTCAAATAACATACTCCATACATTTCCAATGGATCTGTAATATTTCGGTTATAACGAATTTTCCATATTTGCTACTTCCAATAACAAACTCCATACATTTCCAATGGATCTGTAATATTTCGATTATAACAACTTTTCCACGTTTGCTACTTCCAATAACAAACTCCATACATTTCCAATGGATCTGCAATTCTTCGATTCTAACGAATTTTCCATATTTGCTACTTCCAATAACAAACTCCATACAT
Source organism: Rhopilema esculentum (assembly GCF_057945365.1). Taxonomy (NCBI): domain Eukaryota; kingdom Metazoa; phylum Cnidaria; class Scyphozoa; order Rhizostomeae; family Rhizostomatidae; genus Rhopilema; species Rhopilema esculentum. The sequence continues at coordinate 4,387,681 of NC_142823.1, read as the reverse complement.
TTCCAATGGATCTGCAATACTTCGATTATAACAACTTTTTCCACATTTGCTACTTCCAATAACAAACTCCATACATTTCCAATTGATCTGCAATACTTCGATTCTAACGAATTTTCCATATTTGCTACTTCCAATAACAAACTCCATACATTTCCAATGGATCTGCAATTCTTCGATTCTAACGAATTTTCCATATTTGCTACTTCCAATAACAAACTCCATACATTTCCAAAGGATCTGCAATACTTCGATTATAACAACTTTTTCCACATTTGCTACTTCCAATAACAAACTCCATACATTTCCAATGGATCTGCAATTCTTCGATTCTAACGAATTTTCCATATTTGCTCCTTCCAATAACAAACTCCATAACTTTCCAATGGCTCTGCAATACTTCGATTATAACGATTTTTGCACATTTGCTCCTTCCAATAACAAACTCCATACATTTCCAATGGATCTGCAATACCACGATTATAACGAATTTTCCATATTTGCTACTTCAAATAACATACTCCATACATTTCCAATGGATCTGTAATATTTCGATTATAACGAATTTTCCATATTTGCTACTTCCAATAACAAACTCCATAACTTTCCAATGGCTCTGCAATACTTCGATTATAACGATTTTTGCACATTTGCTCCTTCCAATAACAAACTCCATACATTTCCAATGGATATGCAATACCACGATTATAACGAATTTTCCATATTTGCTACTTCAAATAACATACTCCATACATTTCCAATGGATCTGTAATATTTCGATTATAACGAATTTTCCATATTTGCTAGTTCCAATAACAAACTCCATACATTTCCAATGGATCTGTAATATTTCGATTATAACAACTTTTCCACGTTTGCTACTTCCAATAACAAACTCCATACATTTCCAATGGATCTGCAATTCTTCGATTCTAACGAATTTTCCATATTTGCTACTTCCAATAACAAACTCCATACATTTCCAATGGATCTGCAATACTTCGATTATAACAACTTTTTCCACATTTGCTTCTTCCAATAACAAACTCCATACATTTTCAATTGATCTGCAATACTTCGATTATAACGAGTTTTCCATATTTGCTACTTCCAATAACAAACTCCATACATTTCCAATGGATCTGCAATACTACGATTATAACGAATTTTCCATCTTTGCTACTTCCAATAACATACTCCATACATTTCCAATGGACCTGCAATACCACGATTATAACGAATTTTTTAATATTTGCTACTTCCAATAACATACTCCATACATTTCCAATGGATCTGCAATACCACGATTATAACGAATTTTCCATATTTGCTACTTCCAATAACATACTCCATACATTTCCAATGGATCTGCAACACCACGATTATAACGAATTTTCCACATTTGCTACTTCCAATAACAAACTCCATACATTTCCAATGGATCTGCAATACCACGATTATAACGATTTTTCCATATTTGCTACTTCCAATAACATACTCCATACATTTCCAATGGATCTGCAATACCACGATTAGAACGAATTTTCCACATTTGCTACTTCCAATAACATACTCCATACATTTCCAATGGATCTGCAATACCACGGTTATAACGAATTTTCCAAAATTGCTACTTCAAATAACAAACTCCATACATTTCCAATGGATCTGCAATACCACGATTATAACGAATTTTCCATATTTGCTACTTCCAATAACATACTCCATACATTTCCAATGGATCTGCAATACCACGATTATAACGAATTTTCCACATTTGCTACTTCCAATAACAAACTCCATACATTTCCAATGGATCTGCAATACCACGATTATAACGAATTTTCCATATTTGCTACTTCCAATAACATACTCCATACATTTCCAATTGATCTGCAATACTTCGATTCTAACGAATTTTCCATATTTGCTACTTCCAATAACATACTCCATACATTTCCAATGGATCTGCAATACCACGATTATAAAGAATTTTCCACATTTGCTACTTCCAATAACAAACTCCATACATTTCCAATGGATCTGCAATACCACGATTATAACGAATTTTCCATATTTGCTACTTCCAATAACATACTCTATACATTTCCAATTGATCTGCAATACTTCGATTATAACGAATTTTCCATATTTGCTACTTCCAATAACAAACTCCATACATTTCCAATGGATCTGCAATACCACGATTATAACGAATTTTCCACATTTGCTACTTCCAATAACAAACTCCATTCATTTCCAGTGGATCTGCAATACCACGATTATAACGAATTTTCCATATTTGCTACTTCCAATAACATACTCCATACATTTCCAATTGATCTGCAATACTTCGATTATAACGAATTTTCCATATTTGCTACTTCCAATAACATACTCCATACATTTCCAATTGATCTGCAATACTTCGATTATAACGAATTTTCCATATTTGCTACTTCCAATAACATACTCCATACATTTCCAATTGATCTGCAATACTTCGATTATAACGAATTTTCCATATTTGCTACTTCCAATAACAAACTCCATACATTTCCAATGGATCTGCAATACCACGATTATAACGAATTTTCCACATTTGCTACTTCCAATAACAAACTCCATTCATTTCCAGTGGATCTGCAATACCATGATTATAACGAATTTTCCATATTTGCTACTTCCAATAACATACTCCATACATTTCCAATTGATCTGCAATACTTCGATTATAACGAATTTTCCATATTTGCTACTTCCAATAACAAACTCCATACATTTCCAATGGATCTGCAATACCACGATTATAACGAATTTTCCACATTTGCTACTTCCAATAACAAACTCCATTCATTTCCAGTGGATCTGCAATACCACGATTATAACGAATTTTCCATATTTGCTACTTCCAATAACATACTCCATACATTTCCAATTGATCTGCAATACTTCGATTATAACGAATTTTCCATATTTGCTACTTCCAATAACAAACTCCATACATTTCCAATGGATCTGCAATACCACGATTATAACGAATTTTCCACATTTGCTACTTCCAATAACAAACTCCATTCATTTCCAGTGGATCTGCAATACCACGATTATAACGAATTTTCCATCTTTGCTACATCCAATAACATACTCCATACATTTCCAATTGATCTGCAATACTTCGATTATAACGAATTTTCCATATTTGCTACTTCAAATAACATACTCCATACATTTCCAATGGATCTGTAATATTTCGATTATAACGAATTTTCCATATTTGCTACTTCCAATAACAAACTCCATACATTTCCAATGGATCTGCAATACTTCGATTATAACAACTTTTTCCACATTTGCTTCTTCCAATAACAAACTCCATACATTTCCAATAGATCTGCAATACTTCGATTATAACCAATTTTCCATATTTGCTACTTCCAATAACAAACTCCATACATTTCCAATGGATCTGCAATACCACGATTATAACGAATTTTCCATATTTGCTACTTCCAATAACATACTCCATACATTTCCAATGGATCTGCAATACCACGATTATAACGAATTTTCCACATTTGCTACTTCCAATAACAAACTCCATACATTTCCAATGGATCTGCAATACCACGATTATAACGAATTTTCCATATTTGCTACTTCCAATAACATACTCCATACATTTCCAATGGATCTGTAATATTTCGATTATAACAACTTTTCCACGTTTGCTACTTTCAATAACAAACTCCATACATTTCCAATGGATCTGCAATTCTTTGATTCTAACGAATTTTCCATATTTGCTACTTCCAATAACATACTCCATACATTTCCAATGGATCTGTAATATTTCGATTATAACAACTTTTCCACGTTTGCTACTTTCAATAACAAACTCCATACATTTCCAATGGATCTGCAATTCTTTGATTCTAACGAATTTTCCATATTTGCTACTTCCGATAACAAACTCCATACATTTCCAATGGATCTGCAATACTTCGATTATAACAACTTTTTCCACATTTGCTACTTCCAATAACAAACTCCATACATTTCCAATTGATCTGCAATACTTCGATTATAACGAATTTTCCATATTTGCTACTTCCAATAACAAACTCCATACATTTGCAATGGATCTGCAATACTTCGATTATAACGATTTTTGCACATTTGCTCCTTCCAATAACAAACTCCATAAATTTCCAATGGATCTGCAATACTTCGATTATAACCAATTTTCCATATTTGCTACTTCCAATAACAAACTCCATACATTTCCAATGGATCTGCAATACCACGATTATAACGAATTTTCCATATTTGCTACTTCCAATAACATACTCCATACATTTCCAATGGATCTGCAATACCACGATTATAACGAATTTTCCACATTTGCTACTTCCAATAACAAACTCCATACATTTCCAATTGATCTGCAATACTTCGATTATAACGAATTTTCCATATTTGCTACTTCCAATAACAAACTCCATACATTTCCAATGGATCTGCAATACCACGATTATAACGAATTTTCCACATTTGCTACTTCCAATAACAAACTCCATTCATTTCCAGTGGATCTGCAATACCACGATTATAACGAATTTTCCATCTTTGCTACATCCAATAACATACTCCATACATTTCCAATTGATCTGCAATACTTCGATTATAACGAATTTTCCATATTTGCTACTTCAAATAACATACTCCATACATTTCCAATGGATCTGTAATATTTCGATTATAACGAATTTTCCATATTTGCTACTTCCAATAACAAACTCCATACATTTCCAATGGATCTGCAATACTTCGATTATAACAACTTTTTCCACATTTGCTTCTTCCAATAACAAACTCCATACATTTCCAATAGATCTGCAATACTTCGATTATAACCAATTTTCCATATTTGCTACTTCCAATAACAAACTCCATACATTTCCAATGGATCTGCAATACCACGATTATAACGAATTTTCCATATTTGCTACTTCCAATAACATACTCCATACATTTCCAATGGATCTGCAATACCACGATTATAACGAATTTTCCACATTTGCTACTTCCAATAACAAACTCCATACATTTCCAATGGATCTGCAATACCACGATTATAACGAATTTTCCATATTTGCTACTTCCAATAACATACTCCATACATTTCCAATGGATCTGTAATATTTCGATTATAACAACTTTTCCACGTTTGCTACTTTCAATAACAAACTCCATACATTTCCAATGGATCTGCAATTCTTTGATTCTAACGAATTTTCCATATTTGCTACTTCCAATAACATACTCCATACATTTCCAATGGATCTGTAATATTTCGATTATAACAACTTTTCCACGTTTGCTACTTTCAATAACAAACTCCATACATTTCCAATGGATCTGCAATTCTTTGATTCTAACGAATTTTCCATATTTGCTACTTCCGATAACAAACTCCATACATTTCCAATGGATCTGCAATACTTCGATTATAACAACTTTTTCCACATTTGCTACTTCCAATAACAAACTCCATACATTTCCAATTGATCTGCAATACTTCGATTATAACGAATTTTCCATATTTGCTACTTCCAATAACAAACTCCATACATTTGCAATGGATCTGCAATACTTCGATTATAACGATTTTTGCACATTTGCTCCTTCCAATAACAAACTCCATAAATTTCCAATGGATCTGCAATACTTCGATTATAACGAATTTTCCATCTTTGCTACTTCCAATAACATACTCCATACATTTCCAATGGATCTGCAATACCACGATTACAACGAATTTTTTTATATTTGCTACTTCCAATAACATACTCCATACATTTCCAATGGATCTGCAATACCACGATTATAACGAATTTTCCATATTTGCTACTTCCAATAACATACTCCATACATTTCCAATGCATCTGCAATACCACGATCATAACGAATTTTCCACATTTGCTACTTCCAATAACAAACTCCATACATTTCCAGTGGATCTGCAATACCACGATTATAACGAATTTTCCATATTTGCTACTTCCAATAACATACTCCATACATTTCCAATGGATCTGCAATACTTCGATTCTAACGATTTTTCCATATTTGCTACTTCCAATAACATACTCCATACATTTCCAATGGATCTGCAATACCACGATTAGAACGAATTTTCCACATTTGCTACTTCCAATAACATACTCCATACATTTCCAATGGATCTGCAATACCACGATTATAACGAATTTTCCATATTTGCTACTTCCAATAACAAACTCCATACATTTCCAATGGATCTGCAATACTTCGATTCTAACGATTTTTCCATATTTGCTACTTCCAATAACAATCTCCATTACGCCAATATTTCAAACATTTTAATTCATCTTTTAGAGAATTTGAATTTTGATATTTCTTCAATCTTCTCTTGTGCTTTTTAAAACATAGATTTTTTGTAATCTTCGTTACTGGATTAAATTTAGTTATAAAATAAGTTTTTCTTTGCCTTGTGATTCTTACTTCAATTTAATGTGAGAAAACTTTCTCATTAAGTAAAAGATCTTGCCAATCATTGACTTTTGCCATTTATGGAACCCATCTGATTTTGTTTCTATTGATGTTCTTGCAGTCAGTATATAAACTTTTCTGCAGTCAAAATCTTGCGATCCTTTTATTCCAAGATTCTGATTCAAATGTCGCGAGTTTTGAGTTTAAGCAAATTTTAAAGAAAATCATCTGATTGTGACGTAAAATTGATGAATTGCGTCACAATAGGATTGTTGATATGGCTTTTGTACAGCGCTTTTTTTCCATGGATTATCAAAGTGTATTTAAAGAGTATCTCTCCTGTCTAATTTTGTGGTGTTTGATTACGATCATTGAAATGCCAGTATGATATGGGGCAACTAATTGCTTCTTACTGGCCTCATTGCCATTATATAGCTGCAATACTTTATGGACAATACAGTACAACGCAATTGACTGCAATAAATTATTTCTTCTTTGCTGTGCATAACCATAGTTATCAAACCGACATATTTCCGATTTCATTGCAATAATACGATTATAACGAATTTTCCATCTTTGCTACTTCCAATAACATACTCCATACATTTCCAATTGATCTGCAATACTTCGATTATAACGATTTTTCCACATTTGCTACTTCTAATAACAAACTCCATATATTTCCAATGGATCTGCAACACTTCGATTATAACAACTTTTCCACGTTTGCTACTTCCAATAACAAACTCCATATATTTCCAATGGTTCTGCAATACCACGATTATAACGAATTTTCCACATTTGCTACTTCCAATAACAAAGTCCATACATTTCCAATTGATCTGCAATACTTCGATTATAACGAATTTTCCACATTTGCTACTTCCAATAACAAACTCAATAAATTTCCAATTGATCTGCAATACTTCGATTATAACGATTTTTTCCAAATTTGCTACTTCCAATAACAAACTCCATACATTTCCAATTGATCTGCAATACTTCGATTATAACGATTTTTGCACATTTGGTACTTCCAATAATAAACTCCATACATTTCCAATTGATCTGCAATACTTCGATTATAACGAATTTTCCACATTTGCTACTTCCAATAACAAACTCAATAAATATCCAATTGATCTGCAATACTTCGATTATAACGATTTTTTCCAAATTTGCTACTTCCAATAACAAACTCCATACATTTCCAATTGATCTGCAATACTTCGATTATAACGATTTTTGCACATTTGGTACTTCCAATAATAAACTCCATACATTTCCAATTGATCTGCAATACTTCGATTATAACGAATTTTCCACATTTGCTACTTCCAATAACAAACTCAATACATTTCCAATTGATCTGCAATACTTCGATTATAACGAATTTTCCACATTTGCTACTTCCAATAATAAACTCCATACATTTCCAATTGATCTCCAATACTTCGATTATAACGAATTTTCCACATTTGCTACTTCCAATAACAAACTCAATACATTTCCAATTGATCTGCAATACTTCGATTATAACGAATTTTCCACATTTGCTACTTCCAATAACAAACTCAATACATTTCCAATTGATCTGCAATACTACGATTATAACGAATTTTCCATCTTTGCTACTTCCAATAACATACTCCATACATTTCCAATGGCTCTGCAATACTTCGATTATAACGATTTTTGCACATTTGCTCCTTCCAATAACAAACTCCATACATTTCCAATGGATCTGCAATACCACGATTATAACGAATTTTCCATATTTGCTACTTCAAATAACATACTCCATACATTTCCAATGGATCTGTAATATTTCGGTTATAACGAATTTTCCATATTTGCTACTTCCAATAACAAACTCCATACATTTCCAATGGATCTGTAATATTTCGATTATAACAACTTTTCCACGTTTGCTACTTCCAATAACAAACTCCATACATTTCCAATGGTTCTGCAATTCTTCGATTCGAACGAATTTTCCATATTTGCTACTTCCAATAACAAACTCCATACATTTCCAATGGATCTGCAATATTTCGATTATAACAACTTTTTCCACATTTGCTACTTCCAATAACAAACTCCATACATTTCCAATTGATCTGCAATACTTCGATTATAACGAATTTTCCATATTTGCTACTTCCAATAACAAACTCCATACATTTCCAATGGATCTGCAATTCTTCGATTCTAACGAATTTTCCATATTTGCTACTTCCAATAACAAACTCCATACATTTCCAAAGGATCTGCAATACTTCGATTATAACAACTTTTTCCACATTTGCTACTTCCAATAACAAACTCCATACATTTCCAATGGATCTGCAATACTTCGAATATAACGATTTTTGCACATTTACTCCTTCCAATAACAAACTCCATAAATTTCCAATGGATCTGCAATACTTCGATTATAACGATTTTTGCACATTTGCTCCTTCCAATAACAAACTCCATAACTTTCCAATGGCTCTGCAATACTTCGATTATAACGATTTTTGCACATTTGCTCCTTCCAATAACAAACTCCATACATTTCCAATGGATCTGCAATACCACGATTATAACGAATTTTCCATATTTGCTACTTCAAATAACATACTCCATACATTTCCAATGGATCTGTAATATTTCGATTATAACGAATTTTCCATATTTGCTACTTCCAATAACAAACTCCATACATTTCCAATGGATCTGTATTATTTCGATTATAACAACTTTTTCCACATTTGCTACTTCCAATAACAAACTCCATACATTTCCAATGGATCTGCAATACTTCGATTATAACGATTTTTGCACATTTGCTCCTTCCAATAACAAACTCCATAAATTTCCAATGGATCTGCAATACTTCGATTATAACGATTTTTGCACATTTGCTCCTTCCAATAACAAACTCCATAACTTTCCAATGGCTCTGCAATACTTCGATTATAACGATTTTTGCACATTTGCTCCTTCCAATAACAAACTCCATACATTTCCAATGGATCTGCAATACCACGATTATAACGAATTTTCCATATTTGCTACTTCAAATAACATACTCCATACATTTCCAATGGATCTGTAATATTTCGATTATAACGAATTTTCCATATTTGCTACTTCCAATAACAAACTCCATAACTTTCCAATGGCTCTGCAATACTTCGATTATAACAATTTTTGCACATTTGCTCCTTCCAATAACAAACTCCATACATTTCCAATGGATCTGCAATACCACGATTATAACGAATTTTCCATATTTGCTAATTCAAATAACATACTCCATACATTTCCAATGGATCTGTAATATTTCGATTATAACGAATTTTCCATATTTGCTACTTCCAATAACAAACTCCATACATTTCCAATGGATCTGTAATATTTCGATTATAACAACTTTTCCACGTTTGCTACTTCCAATAACAAACTCCATACATTTCCAATGGATCTGCAATTCTTCGATTCTAACGAATTTTCCATATTTGCTACTTCCAATAACAAACTCCATACATTTCCAATGGATCTGCAATACTTCGATTATAACAACTTTTTCCACATTTGCTTCTTCCAATAACAAACTCCATACATTTCCAATTGATCTGCAATACTTCGATTATAACGAATTTTCCATATTTGCTACTTCCAATAACAAACTCCATACATTTCCAATGGATCTGCAATACTACGATTATAACGAATTTTCCATCTTTGCTACTTCCAATAACATACTCCATACATTTCCAATGGACCTGCAATACCACGATTATAACGAATTTTTTAATATTTGCTACTTCCAATAACATACTCCATACATTTCCAATGGATCTGCAATACCACGATTATAACGAATTTTCCATATTTGCTACTTCCAATAACATACTCCATACATTTCCAATCGATCTGCAACACCACGATTATAACGAATTTTCCACATTTGCTACTTCCAATAACAAACTCCATACATTTCCAATGGATCTGCAATACCACGATTATAACGATTTTTCCATATTTGCTACTTCCAATAACATACTCCATACATTTCCAATGGATCTGCAATACCACGATTAGAACGAATTTTCCACATTTGCTACTTCCAATAACACACTCCATACATTTCCAATGGATCTGCAATACCACGATTATAACGAATTTTCCACAATTGCTACTTCCAATAACAAACTCCATACATTTCCAATGGATCTGCGATACCACGATTATAACGAATTTTCCATATTTGCTACTTCCAATAACATACTCAATACATTTCCAATGGATCTGCAATACTTCGATTCTAACGATTTTTCCATATTTGCTACTTCCAATAACATACTCCATACATTTCCAATGGATCTGCAATACCACGATTAGAACGAATTTTCCACATTTGCTACTTCCAATAACATACTCCATACATTT